>NW_012098532.1:391210-489403 GCF_000951045.1 Mandrillus leucophaeus | reverse complement strand
TATATATATATATATATATATGACAATGATGCAATGATGATAATAATAATAATAATAATAATGAGATGCAGAACTGTTCCATCACTGCAAAGATCTTCCTCATGCTACCTCTTGGTATTTGTACCCATCTGCTACCCACTCCCCTCATCAGCTAACCCCTGGCAAGCAAGAACCTATTCTTCATCTATATGACTTTTTTAATTTCAAGAATGTTATGTAGGTCGGGCATGGTGGCTCACACCTGTAATCCCAGCACTTTGGGAGACAAAGGTGGGCAGATCACTTGAGGTCAGGAGTTCGAGACCAGCCTGGCCAACATGGTGAAACCTCGTCTCTACTAAAAATACAAAAATTATCCTGGCGTGGTGGCGCTCGTCTGTAGTCCCAGCTCCTCGGGAGGCTGAGGCAGGAGAAATGCATGAGCCGGGATGGCAGATGTTGCAGTGAGCTGAGATTATACCACTGCACTCCAGCCTGGGCGACAGAGCAAGACTCTCTTAAAAAAAAAAAAAAATGTTATGTAAAGAAATTCATATTGTATATAAACTTTCGAGATTGTCTTTTTCATTCAGCACAATTTTCTTGAGATCCTTGCAAGTTGTTGCATCTATTAATAGTTTGTTCCCATTGATTGCTGAGTAGTATTCCATGGGGGTGAATGTACCATTGTTTGTTTAACCATTCACCTGTTGAAGAATATCTGGGTTGTTTCTAGTCTGGGCCTGTTATGAATAAAGCTGCTATGAACATTCACGCAACAGGTTTGTGTGTGAACGTAACTTCATTTCTCTAGGATAAACAACCAAGAGTGCAGTTGCTGAGTTGTATGGTAATTGCATACTTAGCTTTTAAAGAAATTGGCAAACTGTTTTCCAGAATGGCTGTACCATTTCACATTTCCTCCTACAATGTATGAGTGATCAAGTTTCTCGGTATCTTCACCAGCATTTGGTGTGATCGCTATTTTAAAAAATGTTTTAACCATCCTGATAGGTGAGTAGTAATATTGCATTGTGGTCTTCCCCTACATTTTCCTAACTGCTAATGATGTTGACCATCTTTTCATGCACTTATTTGCCATCTGAATATCCTCTACGGTGAAATGTCTGTGCCTGACTTTTGCCCATTTCCTAATTGGATTGTTTCTTTGTTTTTTACTGTTGAGTTTTAAGAGTGCTTTGGGTATTCCGGATACTAGTCTTTGTTGGATATATGGTTTGCTTTCTCCCACTCTGAAGCTTGCCTTTTCATTCTCTTCACGTGGGCTTCTGTAGAAAAGCAAAACATTTTAATTTCGATGAGATTCAACTGATTAATTTTTCCTTTAATGGTTTGTCCCTTCTGTGTTATATCTAAGAGCTCTTTGCCTGGTCCTAGATCCTCAAGACTTTTCCCATTTTTTTTTATAAAAAGTTTTATACTTTTATTTGAGTTAATTTTTTGTATGGTATGAAGTTTAGGTTGAGGTTCTTTTTTTTTTTTTTTTTTTGAGACCAAGTCTCGTTCTTGTCGCCCAGGCTGGAGGGCAATAGTGTTGTCTCATTTAACACACAAACAATTTCATAAAGACGGTACAGTAATACTCTTTTTTTTTTTGTCTTTTTTTTTTTTTTTTTTTTTCCTGTGGATGTCAGTTGCTTCAGTATCATTTGTTCATTTGCTTAAAAGGTTATCCTTCCTCTATTGAATTGCTGTTGCACCTTTGTCAAAATTCAGTTGGGGCCAGGCATGGTGGTTCATACCTATAATTGCAATATTTTGGGAGTCCAAAGTGGGAGGATCACTTGAGACCAGAAGTTTGAGACCAGCCTGGACAACATAGAGAGACCCCATCTCTAAAAAAAAAAAAAAAAAAAAAAATTCAAATTAGCTGAACATGATGGTGCATCCCTATAGTCCTAGCTACTCAGGAGGCTGAGGCAGGAGGATCACTTGAGCCTAGGAGTTTGAGGCTGCAGTGAACTATGATCACACCACTGCGCTCCAGACTGGGCAACAGAGTAAGACCCTGCTCTTAAAAAAATAAATAATAAAATTAATCAATCAATTGGGCATATTTTGTGGGTCTATTTCTGGATTATCTGTTATGTTCCATTGATCTGTATATCTGTCTCTCCACCAATACCACACAGTGTTGAGGAGTGTAGCTATATAGTAGGCTTTAGCACTGAGTAATTCCTCCCATTATTCTCCTTTTTCAAGATTGTTTTAGCTATTTTAGGGCCTAGTGGCTTTCCACGTAAATTTTAGAATATGGTTGTCCATATCTATAAAAATAAAAACATGGGATTTTAATAGGAATTGTATGAAGCCTATAAATCAATTTGGGAAGAATTGACATCTTTTTTTTTTTTGAGATGAAGTCTTGCTCTGTCACCAGGCTGGAGTGTAGTGGCACAATCTTGGCTCACTGCAACCTCCGACTCCCTTGTTCAAGCAATTCTCCTGCCTCAGCCTCCAGGTAGCTGGGGCTACAGGCGCACACCACCACGCTCAGCTAATTTTTATATTTTTAGTAGAGATGGGGTTTCACCATGTTGACCAGGATTGTCTCGATCTCTTGATCTCGTGATCCACCTGCCTTTGGGTCCCAAATTGCTGGGATTACAGGCGTGAGCCACCGCGCCTGGCCTCTTGAGTTGACATCTTTACTATGTTGAGTCTTCCAATCCACGAACATAGTATGTCTCTCCTTTATTTAGGCCTTCTTTGATTTATTTCACCAGCATTTAGTCATATTCAGCATAGAGATCCTATAAAAGTTTTACACATAAGTGTTTTATTTTCTTTGGAACAACTTTAAATGGTATTATGTATTTTTAATTTGGTTCCCCCCTGGTTAGTGCTAATATATAAAAATGCAGTGGTCTTTTCTGTGTTAATCTTGTATAGTGCAACCTTGCTGAACTCATTTATTAGTTCTAAGAGTTTTTATGTAGATTGCTTGGGATTTTCTATATAGATAATTATGTCGTCTGCAAATCAGGACAGTTTTATTCCTTCCTTTCCAATTTGTATGTCTTTTATTTCTTTTTCTTGCCTATTGCACCAGCTAGAGCTTCCAATATTATGTTGAATAAGAGTGGTGAAAGTAGACATCCTTGTCTTCTTCCTAATTTCCAGGAGAAAACAGCCTTCCACCATTAAGTTTAATGTTAGCTGTAGGGTTTTGTTTTTGTTTTTTGTTTTGTTTTGTTCTTTAATAGATGTTCTTTACCAAGTTGAGGAAGTTCCCCCACTCTTCCTAGTTTTCCAGGAGTTTCTATCGTGTATGGGTGTTGGATTTTGCCAAATGATTTGCTGAATCCATTGATTGGATTATATGATTATTCTTCTTTAGCCTGTTGATGTAGTAGATTACATTGATTTTTCAAATATTGGATAAGCCTTGCATGCATTCTTGGAATAAACCTCCACTAGAGTAAAATATCCACTTGGTCATGGTGTATAATTCTTTTTATATGTTGCTGAATTCTATTTGCTAATGTTTTCTAAACATTTTTGTGCCTATATTCATGAACGATATTGGTCTGTAGTTTTTTTATTTGTATACCATTTTTGTCTAGTTAGGTATCAGGGTATAATACCTCATAAACGAACTGAGGAGTATTCCCCCTTTTCTATTTTCTGTAGGAGACTGCGTAAAATTGGTGTTAATTTTTCTTTAATGTTTGGTAGAATTCTCCAGTGAAAGCACCTGGGCCTGGACATTCTTTTTTGGAAGCTTTTAAAAATTTTGAATTCAATTTTTGAAATCATTATAAGATTTCATATTCAGACTATTTATTTCTTGATTGAGTTTTGGTAGTTTGTGGTTTTGTGATATTGGTCTATTTCTTCTGAGTTGTTGAATTTATGAGTGTAAAGTTGTTTATAACATCCTTTTAAAGGCTTCAGAATCTGTACTGATATCCCTGTTTCATTCCTGACATTGGCGATTTGTGTCTTCTCTCTTTTTATCTTTGTTATTCTTACTAGACATTTATCAATTTTATCAATTTCTTTAAAAATGAACTTTTGTTTCATTGACTTTTCTCAATTGCTTTCTTATTTTCAATTTCATTGATTTCTGTTCTCTTTATTTCCTTTATTCTTCTTACTTTGGGTTTATTTTTCTCTTCTTATTATTATACGTTCTTATAGATATGAGGCCTTTCTTCTTTTCTAATGTAAGGATTTAGTGCTATAATTTTCCTGTCAGCATTGCTTTAAATGCATCCCACAAATTTTGATGTTTGTATTTTAATTAATTTTCATCCAGTCCAACATATTTTTTAAATTTCCTTTGAGTCTTTCTCTTTGATTCATAGGTTGTTTAGAAGTGTGTTGTTTAAGTTCCAGGTGTTTGGAGATTTTCCTCTTATATTTTAAAATTTGATTTGTAGTTTGATTCCCTATGTCAAGAGAACAGACTCAGTGTGACTCCAAATATTTTTAAGTTTATTGAGATTTGTTTTATGGCCTAAGATATGGTTTGCCTTGGTAAATGTTCCATGAGTGCTTGGAAAAAAAGTGTATTCTGCTCTCATTGGGTGGAGGGTTCTTTGTATGTCAGTTACATCCCATGGATTGATTGTGTTGTTTAATTCTTCTTCCTCTTTGATGGTTTTCTGTCTAGTACATCTATCAATTACTGTAAGTGGAGTGTTGAAGAACCCAACGATAACTGTGGATTCATTAATTTGTCCTCTCAGCTCTCTCAGTTTTTGCCTTTTTTTTTTTGAGATGGAGTTTTGCTCTTGTTGCCCAAGTGAAGTGCAGAAACTTTATCTACCTTTATGCCCTTTTAGCCTCCCTTATTTATAATTATCTTAAATATTTCCTCTATATACATTTAGAACCACATAAGATAGTATTTGCTTCAACCATCAAACATAACTTAGAAAATTCAAGTGGAAAAGAAAAAATCTATTGTATTTACCCATATTTTTGCTTATTGTGTTCTTTCTTCCTTCCTGGTATTCCAAGATTCCTTCTTTATTGTTTCATTTATGTTTAGAGCAGGTGTCCCCAACCCCCAGGCCGTAGACCAATACCAGTCTGTGGCCTGTTTGGAACGGGGTCGCACAGCAGGAGGTGAGCGGCCAGGTAAGGAAGTATTACCACCTGAGCTCCCCCTCCTGTCTGATCAGTGGGGCATTAGATTCTCATAGGAGCATGAACCCTATTGTGAAATGTGCATGCAAGGGATCTAAGCTGCATGCTCTTTATGAGAACCTAACTAATGCCTGATAACTTGAGGTGGAACAGTTTTGTCCCAAAACCATCCCCCTGACTCCCATCTGTGGAAAAATTGCCTTCCATGAAACCAGTCCCTGGTGACAGAGGACTTCCTTTAGCCACGTTTCCAGGGTAGGCCTGGTAACAGAGTTTCTTAATTTTTCTTTCTCTGAGAATTTTTTGATTTCTCCATCATTCCCGAAGGATATTTTCACTGGATATAGGATTCTGGGTTGACAACTCTTTTCTTTCAGGATGTGAAAAATGTGTCATTTTTTTCTGGCCTCCATGGTTTCTGATGAGAAATCCACTATCAGTTGACTTGCTTTTCCACTGTGAGTAATCATTATTTCTCTCTGACTGCTTTCAAAAGTTTTTTCTTATTTTTAATAAAGAAAGTTTAATTATGACTTGTCATGAATTTCTTTGGGTTTATCTTACTTGGTTTTTCTCACCTTCTTGAACCTGGAGGTTCGTGTCTTTCACCAAATTTGGGAATTTTTTAGCCTTTCATTAGTCAAATACTTTTTCAGTCTCATTTTATTTCTCCTCTCCTTCTGAGGCTCTGATGAGACAAATCTTAGATTTTTTTTTTTTTTTTTTTTTGTCCCACAGCTCTCTAATGCTTTGCTCATGTTTTCTTTTCAGCCTTTTTTTCCTCTAGTGTTTATATCATGTAATTTCTATTGTTCTATCTTGAAGTTCACTTGTACTTTCCTCTATCTTATTCTTTCTGCTGTTGAGCCCATCCACTGAGTTTTTAATTCTGTTATTTTATTTTTCAGTTCTATAATTTCCAGTGTGTTCTTTTTGGTATCTTCTATTACTTTGGTGAGCTTTCTTATTTTTACTTTTTTCAAGAGTATTTGTTGAAGCATTTTTTGATGAATGCTTTAAAACCTTTGCCCAATAATTCCAACATCTGACATCTTGGTGTTGATATATGTTGACTGTCTTTTCTCATTCATGTTGTGATTTTCCTGGTTCTTGATATGATGAGTGATTTTTAAATTTTTATCCTGGACATTTTGGATATTATGTTAGAGGCTCTTATTTCAGTCTCCTATTTCAGCAGGCAGTCTGTTTAGGTTTAACATGTAGGATCTGGCCTACTTTTGTGGGCTATGGTTCCAATGATAATTTAGTTTTTGGTGCAGCTGCAGCTCCCTAACTTGGTCCCTACTGATGCTTCACACAGGGGCAGAATGTACTTTCCAAGGACTGATGCTGGTAGGTGGGGGTGGAAGATACCAGGCCTGTGAGGGAAGAGAGCTCTTCCCCAGGCCAGGTGCCTGTGAAACTGTCACTTGATTTCTACCGGTGCCCCCAGTGTTGGCAGAAGGTTCTTTCCTAGGCGTCTCACTGAATTCCTCTAGGTAAGGGATGAGAGATACCATGTTGCAGGGCAGAGAGTGCCTCACCTGGCCAACTCTCTGGATGGCCTGGTGCCAACAGAGCTCCCATTCAATCTCTGCCAGTGCCACCAGGGAAAGAAAGACCACCTTCTGTCACTGGTTGGAGGTCTGGGAGACACCAGATCTGGGTTGCCTTCTGCCAATGAGTGGAGGGTCAAGAAATGTTGATCAACCCATTTTTAACACAGAATCCAAAATACCAAAAGCTCAAAGAATCCCAATTTGTTTCAGCAGCACAGGACTCATATTTACAGGTGCAAGGTATGAGAGTGGGGTCTGGGAGTCTGGGACCTAGTCACATTTCTTGTCTTTGGACAAGTCACTTTGCTTATCTAGGCTCAAGTGTCGCTCCTCTGTAGAATAAGTTGCAAGTGGCACCTCCTTCCCAGGGTTGTGTAAAGGTTTAAATGAGCTGTGGTCTGAGATACTGCAATCTCTATGCCCACTGTGCAGGCCCTTAACAAAGGAGCGTGGGTAAAAGGTTGAGGCAGGGCAGCGTGAAACATCTTCTTCTCCACATTTTCAAAATTACAAGCTCAACTCTTTATAAACAGTAAATTGTAAACTCTTTCAAACTCTTTATAAACAGTAAAGTAGGGAGAAAATGTCAGATCTTAACATTTTGCCACATTTGCTTCAGATCTTTTTTTAAGAAACAGGTCATTACACATCCAGTTGTGAGCTCTGCCCCCACCCTGGCCTAGAGGTAGCCAGTGTCCCAAACTGTCTGTTTCCAATTCCCATGCATGTATTTATATTTTGCCACATACATATACATCTATAAACAGTATATAATATTGTTTTGCATGTTTTAAACTGTATATAAATGTCTTCATACTGTGCATACATGTTCTGCAAATTTCTCCTTTTATGCAAATGTAGAGTGTTATGATTGGCCAAAAGAAGACTGGCCAAGCAATAGAGATTAGACATGATATTCATTTAAAGGCATTTGATACGAGGGCAGAAATGTGTGAATAAAGATATATAATAATATAAGAGATAAAATAGGACATAATGGTATATATAGGAGATAAAGATATCAAGGTATATAACAACATGGGAGATAAGACTAGGTAATAGAACCAAGAAGGTAGAGAGGGTGATTAGCTGTGAGAAAAAAACATACAGAGGCCAAGATACCTCTCCTCTCCTCTTCTCTCCTCTCCTCTTCTCTCCTCTCCTTTCCTTTCCTTTCTTTCCTCGCCTCTCTTTATTTCAATTAGGAAAGGGAAAGTGATCTTGTGCGACATGACTCTTCGGGATAGTTGGGAGGATCAGAGTAGTCTAAACCTGAATTTGCAGGTTATGTCTGAACTTTCTCTTTTTAACATTATGCTTTTGAGATTTATCCATGTTGACACATGAGTTAGAGTTTAGTCATTTTAACTGCTGTACACTATTCCATATAATGGCTGCACCACAATTTATTTAACCTCTTTCCAGTTGTTAGACATTTAGGTTTCCTCCAGTTTTTCGCTGTTTATAAACAATGATGATATCAAATGCCTATTGAAGCATTTGATGAAAGTCTACAACTTCAAGTTCAGTCAAGTGTAGTGGAGTACACTTCCAATCAATAATCCCCATGATGTGGTGTCTATAGGAAATCTTGGCAAGATCCATTAACCACAATCTGGCCCATTTTGGTTGGGTGGGAGCTGGTTGCACCAGGTCAGCTGTGTCCTGTGTGGAGCTGTGGATATTGAGGACTCAGTCAGAGACCCCATGATACGACTCATGTGTGCATCTTCTTCACTCATTCTCAATCCCTTGGCCTCATCTCATCTTATCGTGGCCTGTTAAAAGTCCTTTAGTCCCTGTCACTTTCATGTCCACAGTCTGCAGTACATGACATACCCTCGACGTCCCTCCCTCTGCCATTGTTCATTTGTTAGCCTGCATCCCTGTGGCCCCAGGGAAGAGGAAGGGCCTAACATTTACTGAGCTCTACTCTGTACCCCAACACTAAGTTAAGTGCTTTTAGATACCTCATCTCATTAATGGTCCCAGCCACCCTTCCAAGTAGTTATTATCATTTCCATTATAGAGATGAGGAAACTGCCGCCAAAATAGGTTCAGCAAGTGCAACATTCATACCTTCGGGATAGGGATTAGTTCAGCTTGGGGCTACAGGCAGCCTTTGATTGAGGAATTGAGTTTATCTCTCTCTTTGGGGTTTTGTTGACCATCCTGTAACAGGAGCCACTCCTGTTAGGGAATGTGCCCTAATGTTCCCTTGAGAGGGTAAGCCCAAGGAATCAGAGCTGGATGGGAACACAGATCATATCCATGCTTTGGGATCACAGTTCCACATTTCATTTACCATACCCACCTACTCTCTCACACACACATACTCTCTTACTAACTCAGACTAATAAAGGGCCCTAACACTTATTAACTGTGTGAAATATGTCACTTGACCTAGAGGTACCTTGTTTAATCCTCATTCACACTCTGTAATGAAGCATTGTGATTTCTAGTTTTTTAAAGTTTGGACATTGAACCTCAGAGAGGTTAAGTTACTTGCCCTGGATCCCACAGCTAGGATGTGCTGGAGGCCACATTCTAAACAAGAATGATGTATAGGTGGTCCCTGGAGCACTCCAACTGCAAACTGAAGTTCAGGTGTCACTCTCCATGGTCAGATGAGCTTCGTTATTTTATTCCAGGAGCATCCCCTGAGCACGTGCAGTGTGCCAGGCTCCATGCGAAGCACTCAGTGCCAAATGAGATTGACTCCACAGAGCTGTCACTTCGGGGAAATTAGAAATGCTCTGATACCACCCAACTTACTTCTGGCCCTTATGAAAGAAAAGTGCTTTATAACTCCCTGTTCATCCCTTGAGTCACTCATTGTATCACTTACTCAACAAGCATTCGAGTGTTCCCTGTGTAAAGGCCCTGTGCTGGGAGCTGGAGATTCAAAGATGAAGAATGCCCAGTCCCTACCCTTGAGAAACACAATTTAGAGGCAGAAACAGACATATAAACACATAATTATAATGCAGTGGATAAATGATGATACAGCGTTGGGCTAGATGTAGTGAGAATTCAGAGGAGGAAGTCCCTAACTTTGCTTGCATGAGTTAAGGGAGGCTTCCAGGGGAAGGGAGGTTTTAGTTGGATCTTAAAGGATGGATAGATGTTTTCTAGGTAGGCTGTAGGATGGCGTTGCACACATAAAGACGAATATGGAAGTCTGTTTGGGGAATAGTAAGTAGCTGATATAAATCAGGGATCTCAGCTGAAGGCTAAGAGGGCCCAGGAAGTTAACATAAGTGAGTGACGCAGGTCACGTACAAAGATCCACACGAACATTACCAGTGGCCCTCCGTACTCAGAGCACCATAGGGAGGTGTGCGGACCGTGGGAAACTGGAGAGTCTGCACCCTGTCTAAGGGAACAGCTGCTGCTGAGCTCTGCTGCTAGTTGTCATATGGAATTACTGGCCCAGTGTTGCTACATTTTCCAGTTTTACAAGAGATGCCAGAAATCCAGATTTCTAAAATGTAAAATATTGTCGCTTTTCAACATTGACAACGATTTCACATTTGTAAGCTACACCATCAAAACATGTCTGCCGGCCATTCCTCTGCAGCCTCTGCAGCCTCGGGAAAGTGGAGGGGGCTGGAAAGAAATGGAACTGGGAAGGGAATCAGGGCCAGGCGCCCTGCTCTTCTCCTTCGCACACAGTCCAGGCCCTGGGTGATGCAGAAGTTCAGCCACCTGACTTTCAAAATCTGCTTTCAAACAGAAGACAGCACAAATAAGGTTTAAGAAACTGGAGAAGAAAACAATAGGGGGAGGGTTTCATGGCACATCCCTCTTTCCCTTTCTGGGTCCAAATGTTTTATGTATGGCTCATTTACTCATTGGATTCTGGCCCCCAGCTATCAATTCTCTGCAGGCCAGGGCTGGGGTGGGATGAAAGCTAAAGGAACATGAGAAGGGTGAGGTGAGGTCGTGCGCTCGGGAGCCACCCACGCTGGATGCTGCTCGCCTTCTGTTTTCCCGCAACCCTCAGGTCTGGGCTTTCCTACAAGGCCTGCCAGCCCTGACAGAAACAGCTGCTACAGATCTCAAGTGTTTTCTCTCCACAAAGCAGGAATACACTGGCCTACAGTGGAGACTGGAAGTGTCTGGAGGCCTTGTCTGGGGACAAGGGCCTTGCAGGCATCATGGATGAAGCCACTCCCTCAGGTCCTGCCCCTGGATGTTCTACTCTTCTATCCCGATCTCTCTCTTCAATCCCTGGTCCCTGTGATTTCAGCAGGAAAATATCTAGAATGTGTTCAAACCACAGGTCAGGCAGAGTGAACTTGTCTTTGGAACAAAAACCTGAAGCTCTGCTCTTTGGGCTCTGAGTGAATGTGGCTCTGCAGTGGCTGGCAGCCCGGTGTGCTACCTCTGTGGGAGATTGGCAGTCCCAGTTCACCCCCATAGGGGTCTAGGATGAACCTGTCACCAGCTAAGTTCCTGGCCTCACTGCTTCCTCATGCCCTACCCTGCCTCATGTCCACTTCCTCTCTGAGGACGGCACTCAGTTGTTCTCTGTCTTCTTTGCTTGTGAATTTGTCCTAGCTCCCCACTCTTTTTCAGGCCAGTAACTGCCTGGGGTGTAAGGGCCAGACTAGGGTGGTGTGTCCTGGGGCTACAAGAGGGGTTAGAACTGGACCACACCTAACTGTCAGCAGTAATGGGAGGAGCTTGAGGTGGAGATCTTGGGAAGAGGCTGAATCTTGGGAAGAGGCTGAAAAGCAGAGCGTCTGGCCAAGAAGACAGCCCCTGAGTAAAAAAAAAAAAAAAAAAAAAAAAGGAGCTGCAAGGACTTTGTAGAGTAAGCAAGGAGCCTTGGGCCTGGGTGGAAGACGTGGGCTTACATTGTGTGCCTGGTGCATTGTAGGTGCTTTGTTGAATAAATAAATTAAGGAAGGAATGAACCAGGTGTAGACATGTAATTTAAGGTTCTCCCACACCCAAGTCAAGTAGCTTTCCTATTCAGAATTATTTGGTTAACCTCTCACTCCCCACACATCTGTTCTGTGCCAGGCCTGGACTAGGTATACAGGGTGGCGAGGCAAAGAGAGAGGGGAGTGGGACTCAGTCCTGCCGCTGAAGTTCTCACAATTGATGCGGGGAAGATGGGCATGGCCACGCACAGCCGCAACGCGCTGTTTCCTCTTTTGTGAGTCTCAACTCCTCCAGACCTACTACCTCTTTCTATAGCCAATTTACTAGCACTTCCTTTACTACCCTAAAACGAAACTCCTAGAAAATATAACCCATGCACACACATAATTTCACCCTGAAGACACTGCTTGAGGTCTCTGCAAATCGAACTAGGTTAAACTTTGGGCATCAGTATCAATCACATGCTAAATGTTATTAATGATATTATTAATATTAATATATATTGCTTATTGAGAATGTTCTGTGTTGCCAGGTACTTTCTACATATTGTTTTAATCTTTGTACTAACTCCATGAGGTAGCCAATCCCCATTTTACACACAAGGAAAGAGAGGTAATGAAAAGTTTCCTTATGAAATTGCCTGAAGTCACATAGTAAATAGCTGAGCTGGGATTCGACCCTAAGCACTCTAGCCTCAAACCCGTACTCTTTCCATGATACTTTGCTCCCTGAGAAACAGCTTCTTTAGTCCAGCCCCTTTTCTTAGGGGCTGCCATGCATCAAAATACCCTGAGACCTCCTCTTGGCCGATGTGGTCCCTGTCCCTCTTGAGCCACACATGTTGATTATTCTGGCAAATATTTACCCTCCATTTTACCTGGGTTCTACTTTCCTGAGCCCTTGTTTTTCCCCCTCTCCAGGCAACTGGAAATTCAAGTTTTCGGTAGGCTATTTCTTATACAGGAGTGGAGATTCTGCAAGTACTAAATAAACTGACCAAGCCACGAGGAAACTGGCTGACTCCTATGTGAGAACATGAAGGTGCGTGTTTGTTCTGCCAAAATTTATTGGACTCCCCTTTATGTCACACACTCCCTGTGTGATGATGGGGATACAGAAATAAATGAAACCCGGTCCCTGTCCTGAAAGCTACCAGGCTAGTTGAGAGGACGGTGGGGAGTTATTTTCAGAGGGACATAGTCAGTGCTGTGGTCACGGAAGAGAAGAGGATGGAACTGAGGGAACACAGGTCAATGCTAAGCCCAGCAGACTAGAACCCAAGGCAGGGTTACTGGCACAGTGGGCAAAGTGAGTGCAAATCAGAAACCTAAAGAAGTGGAAGCAGATGTTCAGGGCCAATATGGCTACAGTGGAGGACATTGTGGCTTTTTGGATTCTCGCTTGCTTGGGGCTCACTTGAGACAACCAGATTTAGGGCAGCTGACTGAATCCAGATTCCACCCAATTTTTGGAATTCTTCCCCCTAGTCAAGTGGCAGGGAAGGTCTAGCTCCTAAACAAGAACTCACAACCACCTCAGCACGAGCATCAACCAGTATCCTTGTCAGGTGGCCCCCATTCTTCTCCACCCCTGGACGGTTTGGGCCCCCTTAGAGATTACATAAGAAGAGTGGCTCAAGGGAATTTTCTAACTGATGTGGTCCCAGCTGCATAGCACACTAGAAGCCCCCACGTGGAGATACCTGGCCATCAGGGTCCAAGCTGACACTGGGAAGAGGAGCTGGAGACAACTAAGACCCAACAGCCTTCCCAGCGTCTAGCACACATAACAGTCCAAGTCAGGGCATGAGAAGCAGTCAGAATACAATGTCAAGAGTCACAGGGGTGTGGGAAATACTCAAGGCAAGTCTGCTACAGATGACTGTACTTGGGGAGTACAGGGGAGCAGGGTGCAATAGCAGTCCTGGGCATACAATGGGAGGGATTAGCAGAGTCCCAGCACTGAGGGAAGGAGGGGCTGGCAGGAGCCAGACAGACCAGCGTGGCTCACCAGCTGCCAGCTGAGGCTCAGGACTAGGTGCCAGGTCCGTTGTGGTGGGGTTGCTGGAGAGACCAAGGATGCTGGCTTCACACACAGTGGCCAGTCAGGAAAACCAGCCCCTCATGGCAGGGGTGGAGGAGTCGTGGGAGGTGAGAGGCCCCCATGGCCTCTGGGGCTCAGCTTGCTCCCAGCCTCAGAGGCATCGTCCAGGGCAGCATACACTATTTGCAGTCCCCCTCTCATACCACTTTCTGAGGAGGGAACCCCCAGTCCCCGGTCAGACTGGGTTCACTCTGATTCCACAGCAGGGCCAGTTGAGCAGGAAGAAGGGCTTTGACCTTCCCTGCTTACAGAGACAGGCCTGGGCCAGGCAGAGACTGACATATAAATAGCTTTTTATTCACTCAGAGCTTTAAGATGACCATGTGTGCCTTTTTGTATTGTGTACAGACCACATGCCTATGGCCCGCACAGTTTGCATTTGTGCAGGGATATGGCAACAGCAAAAGTCTGCCAAACTGCTTTCATTTTTCTGATGTGACCAAGAACTTCCCAGTGCCAAGGGCCCAAATGGGAACTCCCCCAGTTTTCTTAATCCCCCTTTGTAGACAGGTATAAACACCTAAACAGAGCTGCAGACAGCCCCCACTCCCTCACCCCCATTCAGGGAGACAGTATCATGTTCATGGCCAATGAAAATCAAGGCTGTCTCATGGAAACAGAGGGCCTCACCCGCATTGGTCCTGGGATGTTGCTAAGCACTTTCATTGGTCTGTTTCCCTGAATTCCCTGGGTCCTGCATTTCTAACCTTTTAAGGTTTGTAGTTTCTTTGCTCCTAGGCCGGCCCACAACCTCGTCTGATAGGTAAAGGACAGAATCTCTTGGACAACACCAGGCAACCTGTACAGAAAAGTACTAAATGGCACTAGACTCTAAAATTCATCCCTAAAATTCTAACAACCACAAGGCAGTTCCATATACTGAGTAGAGGCATTGACCAGGCCAAGGGCTGCAAGTGGCAGACAGCTTGTGCTTCTCAGTTCCTGCATCTTTAAAACAAAGAGAAAAATACTCCTTGTACCTCCTGAGGGCTGATATGAGAGCAAACTAACTAATCAGAGTGATCACGATGCACTTTGCCAATATAAAAGTGAGCTGGCAGTGCTCATTATCACTAAGGTATCTGGCCCATTTCCTCCTCTTCCTGTGGTTACTAATGCAGAAGGCTTATTAAAGTTGAGAGTCTGGTGGTGCTGATAAATGGGCCATGCCATCTGGATTCTGGCTCCCAAATCCTAGACTGAGGATTATGCTCTCTTCCCTGGGGACATTTCAAGGACAGACACTGCAGAGAAAGGGTTCAGGGGTCACCTTTGCTGTGTATTTCTGGTTCTTGGTGTCTTTACATTGCTGGCAAAGCACCTATTGCTGGCCCAGAGCAAGATTCACATGCAGCAAATAAATGAGTTGCCTCTGTGCTGCACTGGGCTGGTTTCTCTTGTAAGTCTTTTCATTTAAGCCCCCAAACAACATTATTAATTTGGTATTGTTATTGGTAACAACAGAGTTGTGTAGATGGAAAGACTGAGATTCAGAGAGGTTAAGTGACATCTCCAAAGTCACACAGCTAATAAGTGGCAGAGCCGGAATTAAAACTTAGGTTTGCTTAACTCAAAATGCATTGTGATGAGCATACACAATAGCTGTCATTCATCTTGAAGGCAGTGAAGTTAAAACATGATTGTACACTTATTTCCCCTCCCAGCACTGCCCCCACCCCCCAGCCACAACATACACATCTCACTTCATCATCCTCTTCAGCTACCATCCTGAAACCATACCCAGAAGCCTAGTGCCCTCAGCTTTCCCCAAAGGGTCTCCACAGTCATGCTCTTCTTACCTGTGTTTGAGTTTTTATTTCTCAGTGGTTGTTGTGGCAGGGAAGCAAGGGAAAAGGGAGTTGGTACCTATTGTGTTTCCCAGTTTTGCAGAGACTTTGCTCAGTAAGCTGTTCCATGGAGGTCATTGACATCGGAGGCTGGTTTACTATGTTCCCATTCTTGTGGACTTTGTCTTCTCACAGGGAGCAATGGCTATGGTCCAGGAATGAAGCTTTCCAATAGTGGAAGTTTAGGCAACAGCCACTGGGTGACAGAGAAGACACTCTGGAATCTTTCTCTTGTTCCCCCAAATCCTATCTGCCTATACTGAGACTGGTCCTGACTGTGAAATTTTTAGCTCAATAGTTGTCTCCCTAAATTGGGTTCCAGGGAGTCCATATGCAAGTGTTTCCTGATGAGAAGCATCAGGAGATTTCTCCCAAACATCGTGAGGTCCAGAGTGCTGGGCTGGGTATGGAGAAGGGTGGCCTCATGCTATGGTACAGCATGGTGCCAAGGCCAGCTCCTAGTGCTAGCAGCCCTTGGGACTGCCCAGTCAGTTCAGATCAGTGAAGCAAGTCTAAATAGGGCAAAGGGGAGGCAAGATGGGAAGCCAAGAGTGTCAGGAGGTAAGGGTTGCCAACTCCGCTAAGCAGAGGAATATACTCTAAGGGCTCCAGGAGCCAGCCGGGCAGTGGCCAGAAGCCTTCTTAGTAGGGCCTCCATCCTGAGACAAACCTTGGTTCCACAGATAGCTAACCCAGACCTGGCTGTCCACACTGGTTCAGTGCCATTAAGAGTTCACTGCCCTTAACTGTGCCTTTTACACTCATGATGATGATGATGATGATGATGATGATGATGATGATGATGATAAAGCAACATTTTGAGTGCCTGTTATATGGCAGGCATTACACTAAACACTTTATGTGGATTAACTCACTCAGTCCTCACAATAACCCCATAAGGTAGATACTATTTTCTCCCCCAATAAAGATGAGGAAGTTTTTTCCTAATTCTCCTATGCATCCAAGGAGGCACGGAGAGATTGAGTTTCCCACACTTGAGTTCAAGGAAAAGGTGGTTATTAGGAAGGGATGGGAGCCAGAGTGCGTGTGGGTGGGGGTAGCCTTTAGAAAAAATGAAGGACATGTTGTCACGAAGGGGAAGATGCAGATGACTTTGTTGGTTGGGGAAGAGTGACAGAGCTCCTGTCCAATGGCCACCACTTTCTTGGAATTCAAGAGGCTGCATTCTCCTGCTTGAGAAAAGGTGAATAATGCCACTGGGGTCCTGAGGAGAGTGCTGATGCTCTATTCCCACTGTTTGCATGTGTCCCGGCCCGGCAGACTCAAAAACTCTCTCTGGGATGCTGGAGATGGGGTTGGAGGGCATTTCTCCTCCATGGTGACAGGAGAAATGTCAATATTTCCTGTAGGCAACTGCAGGGGGTGAGGGCATCAGCTTGTTTCTGGCTTCAGGCTTCTTGGACTTTACTTGACCTGTTTCAGGAAGGTAGAAAAGCATGTGCCTCCCTGTCTGAAGCAGTTGAAGTGTTCCTGATAATAGAACACAGAGTCTTTGCACACAGAATAATATTCAAGGTCAGGCAGAGTGGCTCACACCTGTAATGTCAACTACTCAGGAGGCTGAGACAGGAGGATTTCTAGAGACCAGGAGTTCAAGGTTATAATGAGTTATGCTTGCCCCTGTCTCTAAAAATGAAGAGGAGGAGGAGAAGGAGGAGGAGGAAGAAGAAGAAGAGGAGGAGGAGGAGGAGGAGGAGGAGGAGGAGAATTCAAAATTCACCTGAGAACTGATTGCTGTCTGTTGGCTTCTTGCCAGGGAAGGCCCTGCTGTGATCCAGGGCAAGGTGGACTGGCAGGGGCTATAAAGTAGGGATGGCAGCCAGATTGATAGCAGAGTGCTCCCAGCAGGTGGCGAGGGGCTGAAGAATGATGAGAGACTGGAAAGAACCTGGTGGCTTAGAATGTGGATCTGGGGGCCAGGGCCTCGTTGTTTGATTCTGCA
Organism: Mandrillus leucophaeus; assembly: GCF_000951045.1. Taxonomy (NCBI): domain Eukaryota; kingdom Metazoa; phylum Chordata; class Mammalia; order Primates; family Cercopithecidae; genus Mandrillus; species Mandrillus leucophaeus. The sequence continues at coordinate 471,941 of NW_012098532.1, read as the reverse complement.
GGTTGTGCCCTGCGCAAGGGCACCCAAGTGAGTGGGACTGAGATCTCACCCAAAATCCAATAGATAAGACCTGTATCCTCGGGCCACTTTTTCCTAATTCTCTCAAAGGTGTTGCAACTCTCCAAGCTGTACATGTAGCAGGAGGAGGCACCTTATGAACTAGCAGTGCCTGGAGTGGGTAAGACTCCCCCCAATTCCCTTCTTTATTCTCTCTGGTGTCCATTTTGCTTCCCAAAACCCCCTCCTCATACCTGTTCCTACTCGTGAGATTTTCATTTTTTAGGGGCATGTCTTGCCTAAACCTCCTGGCTCTTTATTCTTCCTGGAGCCTCACTCCTCCATAACTCCATCACCCTTTTACTGCCAGTGTCTCAATCCAGGCCCCCGGACCTTACCTCAGGCAATGATAGAAATTCTCTAGAAAACATTGTGAGTGCCTGCTTTGGCACACCTGAAATCTGGTCACTTAAGCAATCAAGATGGAGAGCTGGGAACACTCAAGGCTCCTCCCATCCACCTCGTGTCACTCACTGTTCCCTTTCACTTACACATGTTTGCTGAGCATCTACTATATATCAAACACTGTTCAAGGCTATGGTGACACAACAGTTCACAAAACAGGCATAAATAAATCCTCTAGCTATAACTAGCTTCTAGTTATAGTTCTGGTTTTGGTAGGTTATGTTCCCTTTGATTTCAGCATCCTTGCCTCTTGGTCTGATGCCCTGAAAACCCACCTCCCCTCCCTCCCTCCAGAAGGCCTCGTGGCACTTAGATACCCTGCAGGGATGAACTGCTTCTCACATGGGGAACATATGTGTAAATTTTGCTCTCCAAGTGCCTTTGCATCCGGGCTTGGCAAGAGTTCCAAATCATTGTTCTCCACCTTGGATCCACTTTCATGTACTATTTATTGTTTTTTTGACTGACAGCCAGCAAAGGCGGGTAGGGGCAAGGATGGCAATGAGCCCAGGTTCTGAAATATAGCATTTATTAGGAGCTGTGGGGTCATTTTTCCTGTTATTTTTCTTGATTGTGGCTGTGTTGTCCTTCAGTGTCTGTAGGCTTCTATTTGCTAGATGAGGTAGTGGCCGGCTCTGTCTCTTTCATTCCTCCCCTCTTTTCCTTTTTTCTTTTTTGCTTAAAAAACCCTAAGGAAAAATGTCAGAAGGTAACGTAGCAAATGCCCATGGTAAACTTGCATATGAACCACCCAAAATGAACAAATGTTAACATTTGCGTCATGTTTGCCAGAAATTTTTTCTAGCAAAAGAAAACATTACAGGCCTGGCCTGGTGGCTCACACCTATAATCCCAGCACTTTGGGAGTCCGAAGTGGGTGGATCCCTTGAGGTGAGGAGTTCAAGACCAGCCTGGCCAACATAGCGAAACCCCATCTCTACTAAAAATACAAAAGTTAGCTGGGTGTGGTGTCACACACCTATAATCCCAGCTACTCAGGAGGCTGAGGCAGGAGAATTGCTTGAACCCAGGAGGCAGAGATTGCAGTGAGCTGAAATCGCATCTCTGTACTCCAGCCTGGGTGACAGAGCAAGATTCTGTCTATCAAAACAAAACAAAACAAACAAACAAAAAACAAAAACAAAACAAAACCAAAACCACGTTACAGATACTACTGAAGTCCCTGCATTCTCCTCCCCAGTCCTATTTTTTATTGTCTGGGCTGTGATGCATATCCAGGCTATGTTTATGCATCCATAAATGGTATGTACTATTTGGTTTTGCACTTTTAAAATTTGTCATAAGTGCTATTATACTACATGAAGTAACTCTAAAATTCGCTTTCTTCACTTAGTGTTGTTTTTTGGTATCTGTCCCTTTTACATCCATAGACGTAGTTTGTTCATGTTAACTGCTATATAGCACACCATCAGATGAATAATAAAATTGATTTCTCTAATCCACTACTGATAGACACTTAGGTTATTTCTATTTTTTTTTTTTACCATTACCAACTATGCTACAATGAACATTCTTGTAGATATTTCCCCATGCACGTATAGAAAATTTCAGTTGTATGTACCTAGAAAGAAGTCAAATTGCTGGGTTGAGGGGTATGTGTAGATATTGCAAAATCGCTCTTTCAGATGGCTATACCGGTGTACAGTTCTCCCAGAAATATCTGAGAGAACCTGTTTCTCTACAGCCCCATCAACATTTCACCCTAGGCCCTCCCCCTCTGTTCTCACAGTGACCGAGTGTCCTAGACACTGTCATACCACGTGATCATCTCTCATCCACCCCTCTTTCCTCTTGCTTCTCCTACCTCACTGCCAGATCAGCCCTATTTAAGGTTTCCTTCTCCACAACATATTCCCGATCTATTCCTCTGGCTGGAATTTAAGGCCCTCCACAGATGGATCCAGGCAACCTTTCCAACATCATCTCCTGCTGCCTGCCCTCAACACACACTCAGGAAGTCTTTGGTTCCTCCAGATTCTTCCACTTGCAGGCCTCTTTCCAACATGTCCCCACCTGTTGCCCGTACACCTCTGATCATGCCACCATTCCCTACGCCTAGTCTCAGTGTTCACTTCCGCTTAGGAAGACCTTATTCCTTTCTCACAACTTGCCTCAATGACACCTTCCTTGGAAGCCTCTCCAGATAACTCCAGGCAGAGTCCCCCTCTCAGCTCCCACTGTACTTTATACAGCATTTATTTCCCTATTATAGTATTAATCCCAAAGGCTTATACAAATCAGACATAAAGCCTCTTGACTCTTTTGCTTGGAAAGTAAGCGTAACCAAAATGGATCTCATTTTCCTTTGTTGCTTAGAATTCCTTCAACAAACTAAACAAATGTGTGTTACATACCTACTCTGCACTAGGTGCTGAGTGGTGGCTGAGTCAGATGAGGCTCCCGCCTTTGTGGCACTTCCAATATGATGGGGTTAGGGGTGACATGGGTGGCTATCATCCTCTGAGAAAGTTGCCCTCCTCAGTCCTCCAAGGCACACCTGTCTGACTGGGTGCTTAATTCCTAGTTTCTGTCCCCAGTGCCTGGCACCAACTCGGGGCCTCAGGGCGAGCTTGCTTGCATGGCAGGTCGGGCATTAAAAGTCTTGGACAGTTGAATGAGAAGAACCATATTTCAGATGGGTCACAGAGGTGCCAAGAGACCAGGAGCCTGTGACCTTCAAGCCAACTGCCCTGGGAGTTGCCTGGGAGGCCACATGATTTCTGGAACAAGGCAAAGGGTCTCAACAGAAAGAGATGGGCTTGGGGATGAGGGAGGAGATGGGGTAAGGACCTGGCTACATTCCAGTCCTCCCCATTCCTTCCTTTTCCAGTCCAGCTTCCCCCATGTCCTTCTCTCATTCCTCCAGGAGCACAGGACACTCTTGTCTGGTCTATCCAACTTAGGCTGACCACCTGGTGCTTTTCAAATGAGTCATTTTCCTGTGTTTGGGAAGGGAAGACCCCCTCCAGGTTGCAAATGGAAAGGGTAGGTGGGAGCCTCTCTTGAGTCATCCCTCTCTCCACCCCTTTCTTCACCCTCTGCTCTCCCCAACCTCTCTGTAGACGCTCTCTGGCAGGGCTGCTAACAGAAAAAGGAGGATTTTCTGTGTTACTAATATGTTAACGGTGCAGCTGTGACTCAGCCCTCATGCCCTCTGTAGGAGGAGGCTTGATTTCCATTTGCAAAAGGCAATAGGGATCTGATGAGAGTCTTTCCTGTGTGGAAACATTTCCTGCTCTTGCCCAGTCGGATTGGCACCTTATTTAAACAGCCATAACAATACGTCCTAAATTGGGTAAGGGAAATGGAAAACAATGTTGAGAAGAACATAATGACCAGAATTGAATGTGAGCCTTGCCTCGTTAGAATTTGAGTCCTGCGAACCAGGAATTAGGAGCCTTCTCTCTGGTCTAATCAGTCACTTCACCCCACACACCCCAGGCTTCTCAGCCATTTCTTCTGAGAAGTTAGGGGGCGCATCCTCTCACTGGATTCTTGCAATAGTCGCCTGACCAGTTTGCCTGTCTCCATTTTCTCCCCCTCCAATCTTCTCCATTCTGGGGACAGTACCCTTCATGACTCCTTATGACCTCTGGCACAGTTTCCTAGAACTGTAGAAACTCCACCACACTAATTGAAATGCCTTCAAGAGGCACAGATGAACTTTTCTTTTTACTTGAATGCTTGCATATTTATTTTTCTATATATGAGAGAAAAGTATAACCAGCATACCTGTGAAATCCATGATTTCACAGAGACATTATTCTGAGGATGAAGCTGAAGTTCAGAATCATAGACTGACAGAACAGAAAAGGGCCCGAGGGATCATCTCACCATGCACATGTCTTTGCCTAAACTTCCAATCCTTGTATGCTCTCTGGCTATATCTCTGCGTGCTGACCTCCTACCCAACCTTCAAAGCCCATCTCAAAAGCTGCTTCTTTCACAAGTTACATGTTGTCTCTCCCAATAGACTGGGAACTGTTTGTAATAAGTTCCTCATTTTGGGGTCCACTCCTCCACCCCCATCTCATTCTTGGCACATAATTGGCCTCAAGCAATGTTCATGGAAGAAATTAATACTCCTACTATCTACAGCAACACAGAATAAGTCTGCTTCTCCTTCCCAGAACCTGAGCTTGGGATACACACTCACAGTGGGCTCCTAGTGGGGTCTCAGAGAGAGTGAATGAGTTCCTTGAAGGCTGCTTGGAACCAAGGACTCCACCTAAGGACTTGGCCACCATGAAGAGAACCTCACAACTCTTCAACAAGGCCTCACTGAACACCTGCTTACTCTGGGCCAGCTCTGCTCTAGGTGCTGGGGATACTCCACAGCCCTCTCTTCCAAGGAGATGCTGCAACACTTTCTCTGCCATACTCCTCTCTCTACACTGTGTGGGTGGGAAGTAGAGCCTTCCTGCTTGCATATGTCAATGACAGGTTCCAGTACTATTTTGACAGGTTGTTCCAAAATGATTGCTTTTTGATTGGTGCAGTAAGCTTTAGGAAACCCCCCAAACCCCACTCCCATCTCTCCAGTGCAATAAGCAGAACATTTTCAAACTCTTTCTTCCCTGGGCCACTTTTGCAGTTGTCTGAGCTGATCCACATTCTGTGATTCTTAATAACTTCCCTTTCAGAGAATGACATGCTCTTCTGGACTCTTTCTCTCTCGTCTGAAATAGAGTTGTTTTTTTTTTCTGATTAGAAAAGTAAAATATGTGTGTCTGTTTACTTATTGGTAAAGAGTTTGTTACTTAAAGCTCTTTATATAGTAAAGATATTAACCCTTTTCTGTCCTATACTGCAAATATCTTTTTCTGTCCCAATTTGCTATTTTCTCTTTGATTTTTGGTTTGTAGTGCTTCGGGATGTGCTAACATTTTTTAAAATGATGCTGCCAAGTATGTTGACATTTTCCTTTGTGATTTTAATGCTTAGAAAGTCTTGCCTCCTCCCAGACCAAATAAATACTCATCTATATTCTCCCCAAGTGGTGAGGATGACATTCATCGACCTCACCCCATTTGAGTTCTTTTGGGCTCCCTTTTTCTAGCCTCCACGATGCCCCTCCCCCTGCAGTTAACACAATTTTTCTTCAGTTGAGGCACAAAGCAATCAATTAGGCTGGAGCTTTAAATATGCTAATGAGGTCACCCTTTGCCCCGGCACTCTTTCAGCCCCTTTGTAAAAGGACAGCTTGGGGTGGATCCCTTCGCTTGTTGTCCCATCTCCCGCTTCCTAACCCCCTTCTTTAGCGAGGTGGGGGAGAAAGAGAAAAAGGAAAGTGTTAACTAACTTCAAGTATTGGAAGCTACCTAGATGTCACCCCATTTCCAGTGTACACTTTTCACCTCTCCTCAGCAACTACATTTTCAGTTAGGTCCAAATCCAGAGCTCCCAGTTAATGGAAAGTCCCTGAGCATCTAAACACTCAGACTTGAGCAAAGTCACGCGGCCAACAGCCCCAGTTCCCCCAGCAACCGCCAGGCCGGGCTTGCTGCATCTTCTCCATCGCTGGCACGGTTGCCATGGGAACACAAGCGCTAAATTGCTTTGCGTGTTTGGAAGCTGAAGACCTCAGCTTTGACGCATGTAGCCCAGAAATCGATTGACCTCCAATTAGGTTTTTGTTGTTTCTTGAGGCATCTTTCTGTTTGTGTCTTGCCTATGCCTCTTGAGGACTGTGTTGGAGGGAGAGCTGAGCATTTAGCTTAATTTTTGTAAAAAATTATTTCCACCTTGACTTATTCCAAAAAGGATTTAAGGTGGCTTATAAGATACACCCTATACTTGGAGAGAACCTAAATTAGATGTAAGGGAGGAAGATGAGGCAGAGAGAAAGCAAGGGTAACTTGTGAAGAAGTCATGATAGAAAGTGAATTTCAGGAAGTCCCCTCTTGATAAATGTGGGTCCCAAATTTGACTTTAACCTTTCATGGCAGATAACAAAAAGGGAGGCATGATCAGTTATAAGATTCACAGCTAACAGCAAATCAACTGCTTAACAGAAACGCAAACGTTCTGAACCTTGAGACTAAAAATCCACTTTTTTTTACTGGAGATTCTAAAAAAGATGTCACCTTTTTAGTCCTATCACCTAGCATATTACTTGAACAGATGAAAGCATATTCTAACCTTGGTAGGTGGTTTCTTTTATCAAAAGCTTTCCACTTTTGTTATTGTTGTTGTTAAATAAGTAATATGCTTTTTTGTAATGGCAAAATAGCGAAAATAATGTAAATAACCATGGAATACTATGCAGCCTTTAAAAATTTTTACGAAATTGTTACCACCTAGATTTGGCCACCATTAACCCTTTTTATAAAAAGCGGACATTTTCCCATGTAAATCAGTACCTCCTTTCTGCAGGACAGTTGGGCAATATGTTTCAAAAGACCTAAAAATGTATACATCCTTTGATGTGGCAATTCTACTTTTAGAAATGCATACTAAGGAAATAATCAAACGAGTGCTAGAGGTGCATGTACAAAGATGTACATCAAAACATTGGTTATGCTGTAAAGAGAAAGGGAGAAAATTCTGTGTTCCCTAAAGTAGGTGACTGGTTATGTAAAGTATGGAGCATCCATACAGTGGGGCATTATGCAGCTGTTGAAAACAAAGATGGAAGTATCTGTTTACCAACAGGCCTCCTGGACTATATCAAGCCTCACCGATATACTCTCTCAGCACCCTGTACCCTTTATTCATTGCAGTTGTTATTGCTTCATAATATATGTATTTGTGTGCTTATTTAACGTCTGCAGACACACACACACACACACAGACACACACACACAGACTGGCAGGTCCATGAGGATGGAAACTAAGCCTGTTTTACTCCTTATTGGTATCCCAAGTACCTTGGTATGTAATTGATAATAAATACTGTATTTTTTGACTAATGGACTGACTGAAGAAATGAATGAGAAATCAAGGCCACCAGGCATTTAATTCTTCAATTTCCCTCCCATCCATCCCAAACTTCACTCAATCTCCAGCTGACCCATCAGTGCTGCCTACAAATACTTTTACTTTTGTCTGGTCTCTATGGAAGCTGCTTTACGCCTTCCCTGGCTCTTGAGGCCAGACTACCTACCACCTCCTACTTTTAGACAATGATATCATCTCCTACTTCCCAGAGAAATTGGGAGGCAGCAAGTGTGGAGTCCTTCGGTGCTCTTCCCTACCAGGGCCTGATTCTGTGAACTTCAGACACCAGGAGGCCATTGGGAACCCAGGCTAGAGCACATTGGGTAGATTGCTAGAAGGCAAAGCCAGTCATCCCTGCCCACTTCTCTCTGTGAACCTCTCTCTCTAGCAATCTCCTCTCTTTCTGCCATCAAGCCTCTTGAAAAGATACTTTATTTTCTGCCTCCCATTCATTCTGTCCTTGTTTGCACTCAAGGGCACAGTTAAGTATACTGTTGTGTACACCATTATCTATCCATGCAAGGTCCTTAAATTTTTTTAATCTTACTTTTCCTTTCATCTCTAATCTCTACTCCCAGTTCCTCTCTAATAGTTTGATACATGCTCTTGGAAATTTAGATGTCTTTGAAAAATAGGTAGTATTTTCTGTGTTTATGTGCTTTTAATTTACATGAATGGTATTGATCCATAGATCATATTCTGTTTCTTTTTTCCCTCAACCCTCTGTTTTGAGGCCTCTTGGTGCTGCTATGTGCACATCTCGTTGATCACTTCTGTCTAACTTGGCACTCATCCACCACATTTTACTTCTCCCTTCCTCTGAGACTGGACATGTTGGTTCTGCCAACTCTCCAAGACCACAAATAATGCTGCAATGAACCTTCTTCGACTTGCCCCCAGGGACCTGGGCAAGAATTTCTCTAAACCAGAGATTTTCAAAGTACTATTCACAGACCCCTCAGAGTTACTGAAACTCTTTCGGAGGATGCTCAAGGTCAGAGCTGTTTCTAAAATAACACTAGGACACTATTTGCCTTTTTCATGAGATTGACGTTTGCACCATTTGTAAAACTGTTGCCACCTTAGTGTGAATCAAGGCAGTGGCACCAGCCTGTACTAGCAGTCATTGTATTTTGTATTTTTCACCACTACATACTCAGAAAAAGGGGGGAAACCCCACCAATCTTACTGAAAAGTAGCTTAGAGAAAGCAGTAAAAACTGGTAATTTTATTAAATCTCAAGCCTGGAGTTGACGTCTTTTTAATATCCTGTGTGATGAAACAGGAAGAACGCAGAAAGCACTTCTGCTGCATGCTGAGTGAGATGGTTGTCTAGAGAAGAGCGCTGTGCAATTGTTTGAGGTGTGAGCTCAACAGGCCCCCTTTTTCCTGGACCGTCATTTTTACTTGAAAGAACAATTGACAGATAAACTATGGTTAGTGGGACTTGGGTATTTGGTGAACATTTTTCTCAGAGATGAACAAAATGAGCCTGTTGCTTCAAGGAAAACAGCTCACAGTATTTGTTACCAAAGATAAAACTTGAACTTTCAAGTGAAAAACAGAATTTTAGAAAACCTGTTTCTGGCACCAGGGGTTTGACAGCTTCCCGGTTCTTTTTTTTTTTTTTTTTTGAGATAGAGTCTCGCTCTGTCACCAGGCTGGAGTGCAGTGGTGCGATCTCGGTTCACTGCAACCTCCACCTTCTCGATTCAAGTGATTCTCCTGCCTCAGCCTCCCGAGTGGCTGGATTACAGGCACGTGCCACCACGCCCAGCTAATTTTTGTATTTTCAGTAGAGACGGGGTTTCCCCATGTTGGCCAGGATGGTCTTGATCTATTGACCTCGTGATCCACCCATCTCGGCATCCCAAAGTGCTGGGATTATAGGCGTGAGCCACCGCACCCGGCCATCTTCCCAGTTCTTAAAGGCTTTCTCTGCCTGCCCCTTAACTCTTTATGATCTGTTGGGATTCTCAAGTTCCCTGTCCAGAAAATCCTCATTGTAAGGTACACCAAGATTGCTACCTGACCTGGCTTGCTAAGGCCCTATGCATGAGAGTGGACGCTGTCTTTGTCCATCACATTGCAGGAGTGATTTGGTCTGCATGTCAGGGAGCTGCACAAATGGACTAGTGCACAAGGCTGCCATTGCAGAGCAGGGCAGAGACATAGAGTTGTGACACAAAGTTTCAACATCAGTGCTCCCTGTTCTTCCCATTCTCCCCACTCAAACTGGACCATCTCACATGCTTTTTGGCTTCATATACTCCCAAGACCTCGTGACTGCTCCATTTATATTTATTTCCAGCTCTGAGCTCTGGATCGCATATCTTTACCACCCTCTAGACACACAAACTGCATCCAAGGCAAGCTCTCTCCTCCTTGTCCCTGCACCTGCTGGTTTTCCAGGGTTCTCTAACTTAAGGAATGGCACCACCCATTCTATCTCTATATCACTACCATGGTCTATTCTCCCTGTCTGGCCCCACCGCTCCACACTGAGGCAAACCCTCATCATGTCTCATCTGGGCCCCTTCCACAGCCTCCTAACTGGTGTCCCGGCCCCTCTCCAATCAGCCTTCCACATTGCAGCCACCCTACTGATCTTCAGGTCACGCCCTTGCCCAAAGCTTCTGTGGCTCACTATCACCTTCAAGATAAAATCTGCACCCCTTCTCATGACATTTAAGGCCTCCGTGGTCTAGTTCCAGCTACCTCATCTTCTACCCGGCTATACCAGATCACTTATTTTTCTTCCCAAATATGCGAAACCCTCATACCTTTATGCTCTTGCTCAAAACGTCCTCTTTGCCTAGAATGTCCTCTCTCCAGACCTGATTTTACTGGCAAATGTTGCCTCATTCTTTTCAAGTTCAGCATCACCTTTCTTGATGCCCTTCCCTTCCTCTGAGGGAAGGAATTCAGTTCTGGGTGCTGGCAACTGGCAAAGAATGGATGGATGGCTAGGGAATGAAAGAAGATTGCATCGAATGACGGCTGGCGTGGTTGAGGTTGCAGAATTTGAGCTGATCCCTAAAAGGAATAATCTTAATGATAACTAACATTTATTGAGCACTTGCTATGCACCAGACCTTGCTCTGTGCACTTTCTATGCATTCTCTTTCATTCTCATTCTCTAGCAACCCCAAGCTCACTTTATCCTCACTTTAGAGATGAAAAAACTGAGGGTCAGGGTTCTATCAGTGGTTGTGAAGCTTTACTGAGGGGCAGCTTGGTGATCTGCAGCAGAACACTTTCTTACCATAAATAGCAGAGTAGGGATAGCATCTAGAATCACTTGCAATTATGTCTGTCTTTCACACAAAGGGGAAAAAAGTACATTTGACCTCAGAAGCATGAGGCCATGTGGTGAAGCACAGAGACCAGTCTTTGAAGTCCATCTAGCTGTGTGACCTTGAGCCGATTTCTTGATCTCTCTGAGCTTCAGTTTCCTAATGTGCAAATTGAGGATAGTAGTAGCTCCATTGCAGGTTTGTGGTGCAGATGAGCTATGAGGAATGCAAAAGAATCCAGCATAGTGTTAGGTACATAGAGGGGCTCTGTCAACGTCGATTCATTTTTCTCCCTCCCCAGTGCCCAAGGAAAGAAGTGTAGTATGGTGAAACTCACACTACTTCAGAAGTCAAAGGAGTTATGGTTTGACTCTGGCACTAGTAAGGCTGTGCAACCCTCAGCAAGTTACTTGCCCTCTCTGGGCTTTGGTTTCTTCCTACACTTGTAACGTAAAGAAGTTTTGTTTTATAGCAGTTGGGTGTTTCCATTTTCTGTCACTATCCAGCCATGCAATGAAAGGGGAAAAAACCCAGGAGAGAATTGGAAAAATGGTCAGGTCATGCCAACCTGGGATGCTCTGTGTTGTGGAAGTTAGGCATATCTGACAATGGGAAATACTTCCTGAAGACACAGCCTTTGGACCCCTGGTTACCTAGAAGGGAGCTCAGGACTCCTCATCGACAAACACAAAACCAGCTCCCTGCCCCCTGCCCAACCTCCAGGAGATGCCCGCACAGGCTTGGGCCTCTCTGCCAAGGCAGACCTCAAGCTGATTCAAGGGCCCAGCTGCCCGTTGCCATGGCAACATTCCAGCTCACTTTGCATAGTGACAGGGATGCTAGGCTTTGCTAACAAAGTGCTCTGTAAAGGACTTCATGTCTTTGGCAGGGACAATTCCGCCTTCTTTTTCACATGAATAACTCTGGGGGCTGTGAGGAGGGATTTGGCAAGTCACTTCCCCTGTCTTGGCCTGCGCCCTTGGGTTTTCCTTGAAGGCACAAGTTGGCAGCTTTTTATTTTTCTATTTCCAAATATACCATCACTACTCTCCTCCTGACCACTCCCTGCTCCAAAGGAAAGAATGGTTTTTCCCTTACTTAGAGCTCTGGTGAACTCAGTGTGTTTATGAAAATGGGAGGAATGGACTGTTTGAATCATTCACATACCCTTGGCTGATTGCTGGATCAAATAGTCCTCAATCCCTTTTTCTTTGTTTGGAATGCCCAGTGATTTTCAGGATTGAAACAGGAAGACCCTATATTGTCCTGGTGAATTACTCCCTGGAGCAGGAAGCATATTTGGAATCCTGAGTAGGCTGGGAAGGAAGCCAGGCAGACCTGGGTGAATCCTGCTTTCATCACTTACAAGCTGTGTGATCTTTGGCAAGTTACTTAACTTCCCCTAATCTCAGTTTTCTCATACGTGCAATGGGGATGGTAATACATCCTTCATGGGTATTATGGTGAAATTGTTATGAGGTTTAAATATATCTTATGCTTGCCTGCTTCTCTCTGTTTTCATCACCCTGATCCTGGCCCATCATCTCTTACCTGGATTACCACGATAGCCTCCTGCCCATTTCTAGTGGAACTTCCCTCCAGCCCTTTGTTTACATAGCAGGCATGGTGGTCTTTTAAACATTTAAATCATATCCTGTCGCTCCCTTGCTTAAAATGCTCTAATGGTTTCCCATTGCACTTCAGATAGCATCCATCTCTTACCCCCTACCTCCTCCACCCTAGACACACTGGCTTCCTTTCCATTTCTGAAAGACCTCGAGGTCCCTCTCATCTTGTGGCCTCATGGCCTTGGCACTTGCTGTTCCCTCTGCTGGCTCCTTCTCAGGCTCAGTTGTTAGCTTGGAGAGACCTTCTCTTACCACTCATCCAAACTAGCTCCCCATGCCTGTCCCATCCCTTGCCATCACATCACCATGCTGATTTCCTTCATGGCACTTATCAGGAACTAGTCCTACCTTGGTTATTTGTGTACTTGGTTATTGTCTGTCTCCTCTGCCTGGATTGTAAACTCTTTACATCTGCCTCATTCACCTCTATCACCCAGTGCCCAGCACAAGGCCTGATATAATAGGCTGAATAAAATCTATTGAATGAATGAATGAGGTAGGTAGAGCATTGAAAACAAAGCCTGAAAGATAATAGAGTGCAATACGTGTTTATTACTTTCTTTTTGCCTTCTTCTATCATTTGGTTGTAAGGCAGAGGGTGGTGTGCTAGATCTGTGACCTCCAAAGTGGATGCATCATCTATTGGGGTGCAAGGAGAAAATATTAGAATTTCTATTAATAGTCATCTTTATCATATCCTAATTTCCATGTTTGTCTATGTTTTAAATTTTATAAAACTGATTAGCACAGTAGTACATGTATATGGTTTATACCATATATGTGTATATGGGAGTATAGGCTCAAAAATACTTGGAGACCACAGAGAAGCAAACTGGCAGACTGTTGGCAGAATGTGAACTACAGATAGGTTGGGTTGAGCCAGCAGAGAGGTTTCCCAGACTGGAGGTTGAGTGCCTTGGGAACAGGGTTGGGCGTGGCCAGCATGCATGCTCCAGGTCGCCACTGCATCCTGTGGCTTACCCTAGCCTACTTCATTCATGGCCCTGTCCTTCCTGACCGTTACAGGCGTGTGCATTTCCAACCCCAGAGAGGGTTTCCAACCCCAGAGAGGGTTTCCTTTGCAAGTCTCTAGAGAAGCTTCTATTCTGGAAATTGGTGCTGGTCGATCCCAAGGGGGAGGTATGTGGGAAAGACTGAGGCTTAGGAGCCCCCTGAGGGCAGCAGCTGGGGCTTCTCATTCTTGTGACCTCTGTAACCAGAATGGTACCTGGAACAGAGTGGGTGCTTGGATCACGCGAGAACCTACTTGTTGACTAATATCAGTGCGTAAGACAACCGCCTCTTAGTGTCTGAGCTGAGAGGACCCTCAGGAGGTAATTAGGTTCATATGTTTCACTGTCCAGATGAAAACTAAATGGGGCTCAGAATGGCCAGGGCCTGCCCAAGGTCATAGAGCCTCCCGTCAGCACTCTTTCCCTTGTGTCTGCATCTCTGCTTAGCCTCTGGGGTGTATGCTTATTCACGATCCGGGCCTTGGCTGGTTCCACTGCCTTGGCCTTGGCCTACTACTCATAAGACCAGCTCTCAGAAGGCATTCTGGATTCTTACTGGGACAGGGGCCAAAAAAGAAAAACATTTCCCAAATCATAATTCCACAGCCTCCTGCCTCCCTTCTCAAACCCACTTTCTATGTAACTAATCCCCATGTTCCTTGGCTATTAATGACATCACTGCCTTTCTAGTCACTTTGGCCCAAAATACAAAGTGTTCTACCTCCCTTGAGTAGGGGCTACTATGTGTCAGGCACTTTCTAAAAAATAAACTTTGTACGGGCAATTAACATACAAAAAAACCGCACACATTGATGAATGGTCACAAATTATACACACCCATGTACGCACTTCCAAAGTCAAGAAGTTGGCCTTGTCCAGGACTACAGAAGTAACCCCTCAAAACAGTTTTTAACCATCACTGCAGATCTTTTGTCCAACAGCCTTGAGGAAGGTATGAGTAATTCAATCCAATTCACAGATACCAAATATTTTTCTTTAAACCAACTCATTCAATTCTGCCTCAAATATTCAAGAAATTACATTTCATGCACTCAACTTTCCCCTGTAATTTTTATTAGAATCTAATATACATTAGAATAAATATGTGACTGTTAAACTTTAAAAGATCATCCATGTATTTCTAAAATTCCCCATTGTACTATCACCTAGCTACTAGCCACTAGCACAATGTGTACTGCATTTGGGGGAATACTGTACTGTGGGAATTAACTCAAGGGGAAGACTATTTACATTTGGGAAGATCAGAAAAGGCTCAAGATGGACCTGAGATCTGTAGAGAGGATATGGTTGTGCAGAGGTGAAGTCAATTCTGGCTGTAAGGCTCAGAGAATGCCTCATGGGGGAGGAGACATTTGGGCTGGGTGTTGAGAAGTCTGACTTTTCACAAGCAGAGATGGAAGTGGAAGGAAAAGCATTCTAGACAGAAGGAATAGAACCTAGAGAACACTTCACTGGGGCTAGAAGGGAAGTTTATGTTTCAGGCTTGAGGGACTGTGCCTGATGTGCAGTTGGAAAGTGTCTCCGGGCCCAGGGTTGAGTGAGTTTGCTCTCTTGGGGCGCACAACACACAAGCACTATGAGGGGTAGCCACTGGCAGGCTACAGCCCACTGGAGTCAGAGTCAGAGTGTATATTAGAATTCATTTTTCCTTATGGAACTTGTACCTGAAAATTCCCCACACTAGGATAGAGTGTGTGCAGGTTATGGCAGACGGGCCCAGCAGAATGAAAAGGAGACAGGCTTGGAGTCAGCCTAACTTGGGTTCAAATCCCAACCCTGCCACTTACTAGCTCCATTTTTTTTATCCAATCTCTGTCTCCACATCTTCAACTTAGGTCCTAATAATCCACACCTGACAGGGTGGTTGTGAGGAGTAAGAGCATGACTAAAGTGACAGGGTAGTTCTTGTCCCAGCTCTTGGGTTCCAGGGGGCAGTCCAGAGATAGTACCACCTGCCCCACTTCCCTGTCCACCCACTTTGACATCCTTGAGTACAGAGGGGTACAGCCAATGGGATGGTAACGATGAACCGTAAGCTGTTTCACTTTGGGGGCATGGGCCCCTGAGTTGCTTCTTTTGGGCCTCAGACTTCTCTGTCTCCTCCCTTGGTGTGTCTAAGGCACGAAGTAGGGTGGGGGACCAGCCAAATGGTGGGGCCTGGCCCTCCCTCTCTCTTCTATAGAACTGGGTGCTCCTGGCTGGACTTAGCTTGCACACAGGCAAAAAAGAAAGAAACCGTTCTTCCCCAAACTCCACATGAAGACACCACAGGGAGTTCATCCCCCTCCTAAAGCCACCACGCCTCCCTCCCTGAGCACAGTGCTCAGTGAAAAGGCTAGCCAGTCTTTCCAGCTCCTCTCCACAGGCAGTGATCTTGCATCAGTGAACCCATTAGAACAGCGCCGCCAGCACCCTACCCAGCCTGGATGTGCACACTGATGAGGAGGAAGGGATGAGAAAAATTTGAGAAGACTGTTGGGTTGGTAGGGGAACAAGGACCAAGCATGGAGCTTTCAGAGGGATCATCAGGGAGCCAAGGAGTACTGGGAGGAAGGAGAGAAAGGAAGGTCTGCATGAGCAGGGTAGCTTGGCCCGTGCCCACGAATGGGCAGACACTGAGCCATTCTCTGTGCAAGGCCCTCCACAAGGCACAGCTTCAAACACCCAAACTTTGGCCCATCCCACAAAGAATTCATAAGTTGCTGGGGCAGAGAAGGTTCATGAATACGTGGAAGATTTCGAACAATTCCAGGACATCTATGTTTAAAGACAAATGAGAGGCTCAGCCAGCCAGAGCTGAAGGTATTGAGAGGAATTATCCCTGCAGACTGCCAGTAGGGATGTGTGCAAAGAGGGCTTTCAAGGGGTGATGGAATTTGAGCTGAAGCTTGAGGAGCAGCCTGTAGGGTTTGGGAACAGCGGGTAGAGGTGGTGAGAGGAGATGGGAAGCACTGTTTAGCAAGCACCTACTATGGGCCTGGTGTCATTTAGCTCATTTCCACATTATCTCATGAAAGGCTTACAGTAGCCTACAAGTTAGGTGTTTTCATTCTCCCATTATGGAAAATGGAGGCTGGGGAGGTTAAGTAAGTTGTACAAGGTTACACAGGTAGAAATGGCAGCTTGAGGATTTGAATCTAGGCTTCTCTGACCACAAAGCTTTTCCCTGGTCGCTTTACCATGAAATGATAAGCCACAATGACAAGGTAAAGAAGAGAATAAGTAGCCCAGATTGAATGGGCAGAGGGGTCTGTTTCAGGGAATCAAGAGAGGAGGCAAAGAGGTCAGATGAAGCTGGTTCTGAGTATAGGCTGAAGCGTGTGGACTTGACACTTTAGACAACAGATCATTGGAAGGTTCCAAGCAATGGAGCGATGTGGTTTGATTTATGTTTGTAAAAGCTCACTCTGGCTGCTGTGTCATGAACAGATTTTAGGATGCAGAGGTGGAATCAGGGAGCCCAGTGAAGAAGATCTTCATTGCAGGGGTCTGGAGAGGGACGATGGTGGCTAGGACCAGGGTGAGGGAAGTGGAGATGATGCCATGAAATGCTCCAATTTGAGACAGTTCTAAGGAACAATTTACAAGACTCAGTGAGTGGGTAGGGGAGGGAGAGGAAAGCATAAAAGATGTCTAAAAGCATTCCTCGTCCAATTTAGATGATTAAAAAAGGATATAGTGGAGAAAGTACTGAATGTGGAGATAGACAGGGGTCCAAAACCTGGCTGCACCATGTACTAGTTGGGTTCATTTAGTCCAGAGGGAGTGTGTGACCCCCAGCAGATCCTTAAGCATCTAATGGATTATGGCCATGGGGACACCAGTGCTTGGGTGAGAAAAGCTCCAGGGGCCACAGTGGGGCTTACAGAGAGGAGGAGGTGAGGACATGGGACACGAGATATAGGCTTCCCAAATGAGAAGCTCAGATGAGAAGAGGAGTGGAGTGGTGAGGCAGAAAGGACAAGGAGAAAGGAGGGGTTCTGTGTCTGCTCTTCTCTTTTGTTGTTTTTCCTCCAGTGGGAACATCTTGAGCATGGGTGTAGGCTCAATGGAAGAAGCTAATATGGACCTTGGCTAAGCTGCCTCCCCTATCTTAGCCTGTTTAAGTATCTGTAGAGTGGATTAAACTGGTAATATCTACCTGACAGGGCTGGTGTGAGAACGATATGCAATGATGGTTAAAAAACTGCTTTGAGACTGGATGTGGTAGCTCACAGGTATAATCCCAGCACTTTGGGAAGCCGAAGTGGGAGGATCACTTAAGCCCGGGAGTTCAAGACCAGCCTGGGCAACATAATGAGACCCCATCTCTACAAAAAAAAAAAAAAAAAATTAGCTGGGAGTGCTGGGGCGCTCCTGTAGTCCCAGCTACTCAGGAGGCTGAAGTGGGAGGATCACTTGAGCCCAGGAGGTTGAGGCTTCAGTGAGCCATGATCGTGCCACTGCACTGCAGCCTGGATGACAGAGCAAGACCCTGTCTCAAAAAAACAGACAAACAAACAAACAAACTGCTTCGAGGAGGGCTTCTGTAGCCCTGGTCATGTTCAACTTCTTGACCTAAGTAGGAGTACACAAATATGTCCAGGTTGTAATCATTCACTCATTCCTCCTCCCCAACCCCCCATGCCTTTACTCCCCAAACACTTCCAAAACATACCTGTTCCTATTCAAGCTTCCTCATGTGGTTCCTGGAAGTGTAATCCAGGGTCCCAAGTGCACAACCCAATCGAATTCAATTCTGTTTTCACTTTCAGGTTGTCCCGCGCATTCTAGAATTATCTCAAGTTGTCATGGTTCTGTCTTTTCTAGCCTCCCTGAGCTTTAAGTCCATGTTTACAACCTTGAAACTACCAGGACTCATACCTAGGACCCATCACAAGTGGATAAGAGGTCAAGAACCAAACATTCTCCAAGCTTCAATTATTCGCTTATCACCTTGAAGATTTTTGCTTCAATCTTCATGATTTTTGCCATATTCATAAATGTATTTTCCCAAGATGCTTCACTTCTGGCTCTTCACGCTTGCTCTGGGACCTCTATTTCCCAAGCCCTCTTTTCTGGCCTCAAATCGGTCCCCTTGGAAGCCTCACATTCCACAGTAAGCTGCAAAGCCCAAGCATGGGTCACACTATCCTGTGGTTCCTCTCTATAATTATCTGTTGCCCCCACTAGGCTGAAACAGCCTGAAGTCAGTAGCTTGAGATATGTTTGTGGAATTGTTGAAGAAAACTGAAGAGACCCTTGAAAGCTGGGGACTCAACAGGAGAGGTTCCTAGCAGGGGTAATATTCCAAATAGTTAACAGTGTATCCTTCCCCTTTCTGTTTCTGGCCAACTCTTCTTCATCTTTCATGACCCAGTCCAAGCATCACCTCCCCCGGGAAGGTATCTCCAGACCTTCCAGACTGAAGAAGCTTCTCTTTGACAGTCCCACAACATTATTGATCCTTCTCTGTATTGTCATGGCCTGTGGACATGTCAGTCACACCCTCCTAGGCAATGACTGGCACCTCTGTGTCCCCAACCCTCACACAGAGCCTGGCCAGAGCAGATCCCTGGGAACTGCTGAAAGAATGACTGAATGACTGGGCAGGTGAGTGGGCAGATCCCACTTTAGACCTCTTGCCACAAAGCCAGAAAGCTCTGCTTTCTGGGTAGCACAAAGCCCTGAGTCTTCCAGGCTGAAGCTCTAGCCAGACCCACACCCACAGTGCTCTGTGGCCATGGCTATTACAGACAAGCTCCCTGTCCCAGTGAGCATGGATCTGATGACATCAGCATTGAGCAGTACCACCACTCTCCTGAGTGAAGGCACTTGAGGCTGTCTAGCTCTTGCAGAGTTGGTTCCAGGAGCCACAGCCCTTCCTCACAGCCAGGCTGCTGGGGCTGGAATGGGCTGCTGAGCCAGCACCACCTGCCCTGTGTCGCTTATCCCACAGGGCTGCAGCACTCACAGTGAGCAGCTGCATAAGTGTGTCTGTGTGTGTGTGTCCGTGTGTGTGTGTGTGTGTGTGTGTGTGTGTGAGAGAGAGAGAGAGAGAGAGAGAAAGAGAGAGAGAGAGAGAGAGAGCGCATGTATTTGCTGTGGGACTCATGGAAGGAGCCCTCTCATTGGCTGCCAAGGGTCCCAGTTCCAGTCTGGGAATCTCTGGGCTGCCAGCTCTGCCCTCCCCTGGGAAGGCAAAGCAGGAGAGGGAGGGGAGAGTGGAGTGAGGCTTCAGGTGTGTCTGACAAGGAAGCAGGTACACCTGGTGGCCACACTGGGCATTCTTGTGGCATCTGGCTGTGCTAGCTCCAAGTCTGCAGCCTGACAGCTTTGTGGTCTGCCCAAATTTTCCCAGATTTCTGTCAGGACTGGAGCCCAGAGCTCATTGGCAGCTGTCACTTACAGAACTGGATCCATCCCCCAGTGGAGCAGGGAGCTGTGTCACTTAGAATTCCTGGGTAGCACATTCCTTCACTAGTCCCTGTCACACTCCCGGATTAGGCTCTGTTATTGGCCCCGCGCTCCTGCAAGCTTCTGCAGACAGAGTGAGCGAGTGAGCGAGTGAGTGAGCGAGCGAGCGGCAGCAGGAATGACAGCACAGAGAGCAGAGACAGCCAGGGACGGTGAAGGCGGGCGAGTCGGGTCCTGAGGGGGGTGCCTGTGCTGGCCCTTTCTGCAGACGCAGATGAAGTGGGGGCCACTTTCAGGGCTTGCTAGGGTTCCTCTTGAAACCTGGGCTGCTCGACCGGAGTGGAGCACTGAGCAAGGGGGAGGGGGAAAGGGAGGGGGAGAGAGAGGGAGGAAGGGAGAGAGAGAGAGAGAGAGAGAGAGAGAAAGAGAGAGAGACTGAGAGACTGAGAGAAGCTCCTAGCAGGCTCTAGTCCAAGTGAGAGGCTCAGATCTGTACAATTCTGTGCCAGGGGCACAAGTGGGATTTGGAAGAGCCATGTATGTGAGAAGCAAAGCTGAGGTGATGTAAGCACCTGGGGAGGAGCACAGGCAGAGGAGGAGGAGGAGGAGGAAGAGTAGGAGGAGGAGGAGGAGAAAGAGGAGGAGGAGGTGGCAGCGGCCGCCGCGGTGGCTGCCAGTCCAGAGCAGAATGATGGGCAACTCTCACCACAAGCAACCGAGGAGTAAGAGCCAAAGCAGGATGCATTCAGCAACAGGTACTCTTTTCCCTTCCCTCCTTTTCTGGGGCGCCTACAGCCAGGGCCTCCCAGCTGCTGCCATGTGGGGCCCCTGACCCTTGGTGTGACTTGCAGGGGCTGGCAGGGGGCAGGGAGAGAACCCGAGGGAGATGAGGGTGAACTCCCAGCTCCCCTGCTCCTGTGCCAGGCTGAATTGCATAAGTCAGAGCGCCCTGAGCTGGGAGGGGCCAGCCCCTTCGCCGGCAATCCTGTGTAGCCTCTGGAGGGTGGCTGGAGTGTCAGAGAAGTGAGCAGCGTGCCAATGACTGAAGTTCATGGCTAGGACTGTGCTTTCTCCCTGGATCCAGTAGGCAGAGTCTTGGAACCATGCATGGCTTATCCTTTACTAGCCAAGCCTCCTTTGTTATTCAAACCTTCGTCTCCCCCTGCCCCAGCCCCCATACCCGCCCTGAACATGTACACCTACACCTCTCCTGGCTCTACCTCATATGCTGCATGCATGGAATGATCCAGACAAATCTGTTTCTTGCTGTGTAATGCCCTGCCCCCCACCTCCCTGCCCCAGCCCTGACAGAGCTCTCCTCATGCATGGGTGAGAGGAGCATTTGCCAGCCTTGAGTTTGCTGTTCCCCTACCCCTGGGTGTGCTCTGCTTTGCCCCTTTCTTGCCCCCTCCAGATATGGACTCAAGGGTGCTGGCATAGTTCTCCCCAACAACGCCTTCCTGAATGCTGACACTGTGGAAATCAAGGTCTGCAGACAACTTTTCCTAGCTCACCTTCCCAGGCGGTGCAAGAGCAATTTGGAAGCAACTTCTCTTAATTCATTCACCCACTTCCACCAACTCTTACCCTCCCACCTACCCCTTGGCCACTTAAGAGTACCTTCCACTGCTGCTTGGGGTTAGGCTTCATGCACTAGGGCCACAAGTACTTTCTCTCTGTGCCCTCCTCCCTCTGTCTTGGTGGAGTTCCCTCTTCTCCTTTGTCAGCACCCACCGCTCCCCACCACCACCACCACATACACACACACTCTTCGCATCACACAGAGTCCAGGAGGAGCCTGCAGTTCCCTCTGTGCCTGTTTGGGAAGCTCTCATCCACCATTCAGGCCAGTGGGAAGGAAGAAAAAGTTTTTGCCAAGTTTGGCTCACGTTTACCATAAGAAAGCAATAAACAGATTGTTGTCTTGCCAAAAGTGTGCCATGCTCAGGCCCAGAGGGTTGCCTCTGCCTCTTTCTGGAACTGGCTATGCAGTTGAGGGTAGTTGTCCAAGGCCAGCCAGTCCTAGGGGCAGCCCTACAATGGGATTCTTACAGGGCGTGGTGGGGAGAGAAGCTACAGGAAAGCAACTTGGGATATGCTGTCAGGCAGGGTAACCGTCTCTGGAGCCTGTCTGTCAGAACAGGGCTTTGTTTAGCCTCCTACATGGGCTGAATTTGGGCCTCTGTGGTGGACTGAGCCAAAGAATAAAAATTCTGAGCATTGAAGTTTCTTTAGAATCTTTCAGGCACATACTCTCCCAAGGCCACCGTTAGGTGAATGGCCCAAACACCACCTCAGAGTCTCCTGCTTCTCTGCCTTGGAGCTGAAGGCTCAGGACCTGCTGGTATTACATGGAGATGCTCTGTGCAGATCAGTACAGAAGCTTGAAGATAACTTTTTACATAATTGCTGATGTGACAACTTGGGACAGTTACTGGCTGTTGTTTCATTTCTTAAAGTTGCTTTGTATCTTCAATGCCAGCTCCAATCCAAGGTCATCCTTGATGTAGTAGCTATGGGAACAGCCTCTGGCTGAGGCATGAGGAGATGGCCTCATAAATGCTTCTCCCTCCCTCTCCCTTCCACCTTACTACACCTTACCACAACACCACACCTGCTCACTCACAATCCCTAGGCCATCCCAGAAGCCCTGATTGAACACTCACTCCCACTAGGCTAAACTTGTGCCATTCTTTCTCTTCTTGCTCCCTTTTCTCTCTTCCATTTTCTCTTAGTGACCCCACTGTCTTTTCAGTAACCCAAACTAGCATCCTGGGAGTCGTTCTTCACTCCTCTCTCTCTCTCCCTCACCACACACTTTACAGTTTTCACTCATCCATCTATCTGCTCATTCATTCTAAAAGTATTCATTTTCGAGGCTTCCTCTGAGACATCTGAGCCCGTCTCTTATCCTACTGTCAGTGTCCAAATCGAGACCTTTAGTCACTCTCGCTTATTCCAGAATTGGGCTGCCTGCTTCCACCTCTGACCTTCTCCTGGGCATGCCCAACACAGCCACCAGAAAGAACTGTCCCTGTGCTCCCTTGCTATGAACTCAAGTCTTACTAATTAGGATATGAGAGATTACGATTGCTCCCTGAGTGTGGAGTGGATCTCAGGTGGCCCAGGGGATCATTGTAGGTGTAACAGAGAAAACTCTTTTTGCCTTTCAAGTTCTGTATATATTTTAATGTGTATTTGAAAACTATATAACTAATACATCAAACCCATGATTTCTCATTTTTTTTTAAATTAGGGCAAGGTTAAATGTTTTTAAAGTGAGTCTTTTTGAATAAAATGATTAAGTAAATAGTAGTATAGGAAGCACATGGAAATGGCAAAAGTTGGGAAACTGAGATACCAATGCCTGAGGCTTGAGAAGCACCCATTTCTAGGATAAAGTATATTTTCCTTAGCACAACTTACAGATCTTTCATGATTGGGCTCCTTTTACTTCTCCAGCCTCACCAACTGTCACTTCTCACCTTGAACTTGATCCAGCCATATTGAATGAGTTGAAGGTCTCCAAGTGCTCCTGTTCAACATTTCCATGCTTTCACTAATGCACTTTCCTCTGCCTGTAATACCTCCTCCACCTGCTATCTTCTCCTGACAGTTTTCTATTCAGCCTTCAGAATCCTGATCCTGTGTTTCCTCTTCTCTGAAACTGTCCCTGACTGACCGCCTTCCTTCATACAAAATTAATTAATGAAGTTCATCACTCCCTCCTCGGTACTAAATGGACACCTTTTACATAATGTTACCATTGTTGGTATTATCATTTTTATATTTGTTATTGCATGTTTACCTCCCCCTAGTAAAATTCAAGCTTTTCAAGGGCAAGGGCTACAATTTGTATACCAAAGGGTGGGAAAGAACCCTTGACCAAGACTCAGAAGGCTTGGGTTCCGGTCTCTCTTGCCCAGTAACCTGCAGGGTGATCTTAGGCAGGTCATCCACCTCTGCTACCTCTGTCCTTTGGCTATAAAAAGCTACAGATCCTCAGGGGGGATCCTTAGCAGATTCCCATGGTAATTGGGAAGATGCCATGTGAGATAGCTAGAAAAGCTTTTGAAAGTTGAAATTGCTTTTCAAAGGAAGAAGGGTGATTATGATTGCAGAGGGAGGAAACTTTTCCCAGAGGCTGGAGCCAGAAGTGAGCCCCGCAGGTTTAGGAGACTGTGGAGGAGCAGCCAGGCTGAACTGCAGCAGGGAAAGGATGAGGGAAACCAGTCACACAGCCAGGAGGGGTGAGGGGGGGCGGGGCAGTCACAGCACGTGGAAGCCCAACAGGACCTTAGAGCATAGGTTGCTTTAAGACTGGAAAGCCTTGTCTGCTAAGCTCGTGAGTTGGGAATGAGTTCTCGCCAACTCTCACAGCCCCTTTCACCTATTGAGTGAGTCACCCCGTGAATCTGTATGTGGTGGGGAGGGGGATGCGTGCTAGCACCACCGTCACTACACAGCATACGCATAGCTGTGCATATATGAACCATCTATTTGAACTAGTATCCCATAGAGAAGAGAAAGAGAGTTAATATCCATCATGCACCTATTATATGCCAGCACTTTTCATCCACAACTTTACTTAACTCTCAGAAAAACCACCAGGCAGGGATTATTGATGCCATTTTACAGATGAGAAAACTGAGACTTTAAAGGAGAGCTGCCCCATGATCTGGTAACAAGGAAGTTATAGAGCCAGGATTTGAGCCCAAATCTGCCTAACTCTCAAGCCTGTGCCTATTGCACCATACCATGCGCTTCTCAGCATCTTTGCATCTGTGACAGGCATTAGTAACCCTGGAGACTGGATGTGGTGGAAGGAGGGGTCTGGGCTTGCTTGTGGTAGGGCTAGCAAATCTCTATGGCAACAAGGGCTGCAATGCCCAGCCTTGTAGAAGTCCCACCACATGTCTGTTTGATGGCGTATTTGTGTTGTTGGAATAACTGAACTCATTGGGGACTCCGTGCTGGGTCCGGAAGCTAGAGCCAGGGATTCCTGAGGTAGTAAGAAAGTAGAGGATTCTTGAATTTAAGCCTAAACCAGATTAGGCTGAGAGAGGCTTCAGATCCAGACAACTGGTATCATGCTGGTGTCCAACATCCCTCTCCCCGCAAGCAACCGAATCAGCACTGTAAGCACGGTGACCTGTGCTTCAGGATGAAAAAGAGTCCACCGTTCTCTTCTCTGTACCTAAACAAAATGAGGAAATCATCTCATTACATTTGCAAGGCATTTTTATAGTTGACCTGGCCCTTTCATCTTCACAAGTTTATTGAATTCTCACATCCTCGATTTCGGTATGGTAGAAGCTAAAGTGGCAGAGACTTACAAGGGAGTCCATTGACCCCTATCCCCCTGGGACCTTCTTCCTAAAGACCTATTTTCTAGTCAGACTTGATGAGTCCATTGGAAGGTACGGAAGAAGTTAAAATTCTAGGCCACCGAACAAAATATTTCCTGGTGCTTTCCTCCCACGACTGAGAGATGTGTTGGAGGCAGAGGCACAGACCCTGGGGGTTGGGGCCAGTCGTGATATGCCCACATTTTCTGGGTCAGAACGTAGAGGGAAACAAAAAACATGTGTAAAAAGAAAGGTACAATGGCCGCCCTAATGTCAAATACTAGAGGAATGGCAAAATAAATATGTTGCATCCAACTTCACTGAAATATGAAATATGAAATATGAAAGCTAATTATGAAGACTTGAGCAACATGAACAATGCTTATAATAAAGTATAACATGCAAAAGGCAAAACACAAAACTGTTTCTATGCTGAGCTCTACAAACCCTGCAGAAAGTATGTCTGCACATGGCCAATAATTGGAAGAGAATTGTGGAAAAATCAAAACTTGATTTATTGTGGGTGGCAGGCTTGGTGGATTTTTCTTTCCCTTAGATTTCCATTAATGTTGTTATAATGCTGTTTGTGCAAGGAATAATAAAAACCATTAACACATACAACAATTACGCTGGGAAATCATTCTGTCAAGCTGAGAGACCAAATCATGTCATTTCCCTGAGCCAGCAAACACACTCGGAAGACATAAAGACAAAATTAGGTACCTTTGTGGAGAGAGGCAGCTACAAGGAATGGGGAGAGATCATGAAATTAGTGTGGGAAGCTGCACGTTTGAACTCAAGTTCAGATCCTTCCTTAGAGGAAGGAATTTCACCCCTGTATCCTCAGTTTGTTCATCTGCAATGTAGGAATGTTGATAATAATAGCCTGAGGAGCAAACGATCTGGGACGTTCTCAAAGACCTTGTGAAGTGTAAAATGCTGCATATTGTAAAACCTTATCATGACATGTGTACGGATGCTTTGAAACAAGAGTGTTAGATACTGTTTTCCACTGTCACACCCAGTTAACAACAAAGCCAGCCTGGGCCTGTGCTGCTGGGTGGCTTCAGTTGGCAACCACCTTGTCTTCTCTGAGTGCTGGGTGCCATTGAAATCTGATTAAGCAAGCAAAGCTTTCTAGTTTTCCCCTTGGATGGGAAATCATCAGGAAAATGTTGTGGGTTTTTCTCTTCCTCTAAAATGCTTGAAGTCTGAACATGGTGAAGACTTCCACAGCTCTTGGATTCTCAGCTAGACTTGGTCAGTTACAAGCTGTGTGTCTTCAGGCAAGTGACCTAAGCTCATGGAGCCTCCTTGGTCAGTTGGAATTAATAGTGCCTACCTCATGGGGTGGTTGTGAGGATGAAATCAGCTGCTGCATGTAAAGCACCTGCTATGTAGTAAGCAAGGAGTGTGTGTGAGCTGCAAGGAGCGTGTGTGAGCTACCATTGTTATTGCTCAAGATGATCAGGGTAGGAAGGGTCTCTAAAAATCACCTGAACCAGGGGTTCTCAACGAGCAGGGCTGAGAGGGATGTGGAGGGGGTCTTGGGGGAGCACTGTGTGTGTGTGTGTGTGTGTGTGTGTTTCTGAGATGGCGTTTCACTCTTGTCACCCAGGCTAGAGTGCAATGGCACAATCTCAGCTCACTGCAACCTCTGCCTCCTGGGTTCAAGCGATCCTCCTTCTTTGGCCTCCCAAGTAGCTGAGATTACAGGCATACGCCCCCACGCCCAGTTGATTTTGTATTTTTAGTAGAGACATGGTTTCTCCATGTTGGTCAGGCTGGTCTCGAACTCCCGATCTCAGGTGATCCACCCGCCTCAGCCTCCCAAAGTGCCGGGATTACAGGTATGAGCCACTGAGCCAGGCCGAGCACAGTGTATATTATATATGGTCATGCATATTATTATTTCTGCATGGCAACATTGAAAAGTCTTCCATGAGAAAAGCAGATTTTTTTGTTTCTGTTATGATGAGACCCAGGTATTTTAATAAAGGTGAGGTATGTACTCAGAAACCACTAATCTCCCACAAACCTTTCATTTTATGGATCCACAAAGGTCAGGTGACATTCCCAGGGTCATGCAGCTACAGAGATCAATAGGGGCAACAGTCCAGTTTCTTTCCCCACCACTGCCACCACCACTACCCAAGAGTTGTCCTTGTGACCTCTGGGATTTCCTCATTAACAGAGTAGAGACACCCTAGGCCACATGGTCATGGCCATATAGCCATTATCAAGCTGGGAGAAACCAGACAAGGCTCTGACATTGAAAAGAGGCAAAAATGATGCTTGAGACTACAAGGAAAGATGTCCTTGATAGGAGACCCTGCACACTGACGTGTCAGCTCCTCACCACCCCTAGGCAGTACTTTCAAACAATCTGGGCTAACGTGGCCTCCTAAGTGCCATCTCCAATCATGTGGAGTAAATTGTCTTTGATGAAACCTTCATTTCTCTCAATAGCAGATTTTCTATTTCAAAAGTCAATTTCCTGTCAAAATCTCCCAGAGCACAGACAGAGGGATATGGGGTCCCAGGAGCAGGGTGAGGCTCCTAATTGCTCCCCACCATTCGGGTGGAGTGTGTTCTCTGAGTTTTGTTTCTGGCATTGGGGAGGGTAGCACAGAGCCACCTCTATCAATTCCTTTTGTGGAATTCATAGGCCTGGCCAGGTGGGGTACAGGTGGGGTGCTGTTTGAGCCCTTTAAGCTTGTCTCGGAGATGTGCAATCCCCTTCCCCATGCCACACAGAAGATAAAAGGCATGCAGTGTCCCTTTGGAATATTCTGACCCACCTAGCAGCCTGGGGCCCTGCTTCTGCTTCTGGGACCTGGCTTTGGGGGTTTCTAGCTTCCCAGGCTTAGCTCTTCACACTCCCCCCACCTCCCCACTGCTGAACACTGCCACTTCTAGCCTCTCTGCTGCCAGAATCTTGACTATCCCAACCCTGCACCATAACCGTCTTCCTGGCTGGCTTGGGGTATGGGAGCTGTCTGCCCAGGGTACAGAGCGAGGTTGGAAAGGTTGAGAGTCATGATGCTCAGAGCCAGAGGTCACACTGCTGGTTCTGGGGATGAAGATGGCTCCCCACTGCCCTCATTATCAGGTCTCCAACCCCAGAAACATGAGGTCTGTGTCATGGAAACTTATATACACAGCCGTTTCCCCACCCAGGGACGATAGCTTACCATGACTCCAGCCCAAAGAACCCCCAAATCTCAGTTGGGGGAACACAAGACAAATATGGGCTGGGACTCTAATTTGTGAAGTCTTCCCATCTCAAATAACGTGTGGCTCTGGCCATGTGCAATGGCAGCTCCTACCACAGCAACAGCAGCCACCTCCAGTCCAGAGGGATCCGGGGTGAGATGTGACTATGAAACAGGATGACAAAATCAGGTATTTGTGAGGCAGGCCAGAGAGAATAGCCAGTGGGAGAGCCAAGCCCAGAGCAGGAGCAGCAGTGTTTTAGAAAGGTGGCCCTCCTGCACCTTAGAGGGAAGGCCCAGGACACTGGTCAGAAAGGCCGTAGGAGGACTGCTAGGAAACACGGGCCAGCTCCAGCAGGGCTTCTGTGGAGCCAGGCAGTAGCCTGAGCAGTGTGCAGATACTCACTGAGTCGACATAGCAACTTTATGGTATAGGTCCTTTTATTAGCTCCTAAAGGGCATATATAGATGAGAAACCATGGACTACATAAGTGGTCTATAGATTAGAAACTGAGGCTCAGAGAGGTTAAGTGACATGCCCAAGGGCACACAGGCTGTAAATGGTGTGAGGCTGGGATTTGAGCCCAGGCAGTAGGGCTCCCAAGTCTGTTCTCTTAGCCCCTATGCTAATCTGCCAATGTGAAAGAGGTCAGGCTGCCCTTGCCTTTAGCCCACTAGCTGGGCTTTAAGACTGGACTTTCCTAAAAACTGGTGCAATGATTCTCCACCTGGGGAGATTTGAAGCAGTATCAATGCCTAGGCTCCACCCCTCAGAAGTTCTGGTTTAATTGGTCCGAAGTGAAGTTCAGCCTTCAGAGAGTACAGAGGGTAGGGTGGAACTGCAGTTTTCACAGAAGGTCCTCAGCTTAAAAACACACAGCATCTCTCCCATCCTGACAATCTGACTCCCTTCTCTAGTTGTGCCTCTCCCTCCAGCTACGGCCCTCTTTCCTCTCTAACCACAGCCAGACTTCCTGAGAGGTGTCTCCCCTCCCCTCCCATTTCCCTCCTTAACCTGCTGCAGTCTGGCCTCTGTGAAGCCATCCTTGCCAAGGTCACCCTCTGAGTGGTGCTAAAGTGAACAGTGCTTATGCCTCAGACTACTTAAATTCTTGAATGCATCTAACCATTCCTTGCTCCTGGAAACTAACCCACTTCCCACCTCAGGGACACAATGCATTCTCCTTGTCTGGAGATTTCACCTCAGTCTTTTTCTATGGCTTGTGTAC
This sequence comes from Mandrillus leucophaeus, assembly GCF_000951045.1. Lineage (NCBI taxonomy): Eukaryota > Metazoa > Chordata > Mammalia > Primates > Cercopithecidae > Mandrillus > Mandrillus leucophaeus. The sequence goes on along the minus strand of NW_012098532.1, from coordinate 442,373 downwards.
CATGCTGTACAAATACATTCTGAAGGTAGGGTCTCCAGAGACCCACGCATGAGCCCTGGCCCTGCCCTCAAAGAGTTGAAAGTCTTTTCAACACAGGTGGCTCTGGCCATGTGTGAATGTGGACCTCCATCTTGAGCCTTTGTTAAAGCTGGTTCCTTATCTTTCTGTGTCCTTGGCAAAGATAGTAAAGAGAGTAAATCTCATGCTGAGTCTCTTTCCACCCTGTATGCAAGAGTCAGTGATGCCTCTCTTCCGATTAGAAGACAGTTACTGGAATGAGGGCTCAATCCATCGCCCATGCTCATTTTGCCAATGTAGTCATTTAGTAATGAAAAACAAAGAAGTCCCTTTGTAAGGAGCTTCTCCCACATGCGACTTGTTTCCTGGGTCCTTGTCCTTCCAAACAAAGAGAAACAAATTGGAACAAGATATGTTTTCAGTGTTTGAAAGCCAGTGATTCTCTTGTGCTTTGTGCACCAGGAAATAGGCTTTGCTGGAATCTGCAGTCTATTGGCAGAAGTGTAGGTAGGTGAAGAGGTAGGGAAGATCAGCAGGGTTCTCCTGATGCCACAAAGAGCAAGCTGGATAACCCCAAGTCTCATCCTTTAGCTGTTGGGCCTTGGGAAAACCCCTTTCCCTTTCTGAGCCCCAGTTTCCTCCCTGGATTAAATGAAACTAGTTGTCTTTAGCTCCTCTGTGGTGAAGATGATAGGAGATGACCTCTGTGTGCTGTAGAGTAGGCCATTGCTAGGCGTTGGGGGAAATTGAATGGAATTGCATCCAGCCATAGTTCATAGACTCGTTCCAGGCCAAGAGAGAAAGTGTGTGTGTGGAAGAGAGACTTGCAAAAAACAAGGCCTATCCCTGTGCACGCCTCTCCTCTGGGAAGGAAGGGGCCCGCACAGTGACAATAGACCAGGGGCGCTGACTCAGACAGCCAGTTCCTGTTCATTTCCCCTCACTGCAGGACAGCCGCTGAGCGGGAGGTCAGCCCTCCGAGGGGCTCTGACTCGGGCCTTTGGCTGAGAACCTTACCTAGAGAAAGACAAGCCCAACTCGCAGAAAACTTCCCTCGCCTGTCCGCTGTGACTGGGCCGACGGGTCCAGGGTGGCTGTGGGTGGAGTGCAGCAGGGTGGGGAAAGAGAGAGGAAACTCACTTTTGAATCCTGAGTTACTTTCCCTAGGCTGGGCTGCCCAGGAACAACTTTACTGGGCAAAGGAGTATGTGATCGATGGGACCAGGGTGCTGGGAAACGGGGTTCAGGAAAGTCCCTGGGCACCCACTGAGGAGCCTGGGGACAGGGTTTGAGACAGTGTGGAGCCCCTCGGCTCCCTGCCCCCAGTGTGGGCTCAGCACACACTTTTCTCATGCATGAGGACTTGCTGGATGTGGATTCTTGGTTATCCACACCCCTGGGATGGAGAGAACCGACTCTGTCACCCTCTTCTGGATCCGGGGAGGTGAGTCGTTGGAGGAGGAGGGGTGCATGCTCAGCAGAGGGGGCAAGGGAAGGAACTGGGGTTCATGGAGGAGGAGGAGCTTTCTGCACTCACAGCTATGCTGGGGCAGCCTGGGCTGCCTTGGGAGGGTGTGGGACCGCGTTCTAGAGGTGTGCACGGAGGGGCAGGATGGTCACTTAACCGAGATCCTGTGAAGGGAATTCATAATCGGATGGCTCTGGAAGACAGGGTGGATGTGATCACATCCCAACCTTGATATTCTGGGATCCTAGAGCATTAATAAAAGTGATGGAGGAATTCTGCACGTGTGTGTGTGTGTGTGTGTGTGTGTGTGTGTGTGTAAGTGTAAGAATTACTGTACCTCTTATTTCCTATACATTGACTTAACACAGATTCTGAGGCCTTGTCCCTTCGGTGGCAGAAAATTCCATCTCATTCAATCTAGGGGCTTTATTTGCCTCCTGAACTCCTGCTAAAATGCTGAATTTATTTTTTGCAATACCAAGGCATGTAGGCAAAGAGAGGCAGGAAAGGGGTGCCTGTCACTGGTCTTCTGTGCACACAGGTTGCTACCAAGGGACCAAGAGCTTTCTAATTGCAGTTCAAGCCAGACCTCCTGGCAGTAAGGCAGAAGCAAGTACAGGGCCCTGTGCCACACCAGGACCCCTCTCTGGTTTCTGTGAAGAAGATTAGCCACGTGGTGGTGGGGGAGGAGGCGCATGATGCCACAGTGATATGCCCTTGAAAATGTCTGGAAGCTACTGCTTGTGGAGGTAGCTGGCAGGACAGACTGAGTCCATGCTGTGTCTCTGGAGTTTTAGTTGGCCCTTTGCATCAGGCGTATGCTCAAAAGGAGTTTATGAGCTAAAGTAATTTGAAAGTTGAGTAATGGGACCAAAACCAAAGTCCCATGAGGACCACGTGCTGTTTGGCGTGGAGAAGAATCAGAGGAAAATGATCTTTGGTCTTCAGGTCTCTGAGGGACTGTCACCAGATGACGGGAGTAGATGGGGTCTGCGTGGGGCCTCAGGAGGCAAAGCTGAGGTCTGTAGACAAGGAGGAACTTTCCAACAGACCCTCCATGGGTGCAGTGGGCTGCCTTGAAAAGGAGCCAAGGGTCTTGGTAACTTTTGCAGGTTACTTTTTTCACAGAGACACAGAGTGAGCCCTAGAGAAGAAGCCCTAGAGAAGAAGCAGAAAGCTTGTGGGAGCAAACTTTCTGCTTCCGAGGGAGAGAGAATGGGAAGGAGGGGCCGCCCTTACCTGGGATGAAGGCCCAACACCCCCCCGACCTCCATCTTCACAACTTCTCCCCTGGTTTGGCCTCCCGCATCTCTCTCCCTCCTCTGGGGCTCCCTGCTTCCACTCTCCAGTCCATTCTCCACTCTGCAGCCTGAGCAAGCCTTTACAAAACAGACACAGCTGCTCAAAATCCTCTGATGGCCTCCCATGACCCACTGGTGAAAGTCCAGATTTATTTCTCTTCTCTATTGCCTCCTTTCTACTCTCTAAAAACAGAGCCGAGATAAGATCGTTTCTCACTCTAAAACAGCTCTGACATTTCATAAATCTTTGTCCTAGACAACTGGAAAGGGCTATATTTAACCTTCCGTCTTGTAGCTTTTAATGGAGGGACTTGCTTCAGGCACTGCCTTCTAATGCCACAGGAGACCAGAGTCTTTTCTTTGTTCTCTGCCAGCAGAGCCGCAACCTCAACAGGCAGAGGCCACAGCTGGCCTCTCCCTCCAGTGAGACACACAAGCTGCTTGGCCAGGCATCTGCCCTAGAGCATCCACCTTCCCCTGTCTCTCTAGGTGAAGGAGGTCCCTGTCCCACCCTGTGAAGTTTGACCCTTCAACTTTCTTATCTGCATATACTTGAAAGACTCCTCATTAACCCCGTAGCTGAGATAAGTTGGCCAGGTGAGCACAAGAATAGGTCAGACAGGGCCTGAAGGTATGGGCTTGGGAGTCTGGGCTAGGGGAGGGAGCCAGAGAGAAGAAAATGTATGGTCAGGGGTCTGGCTGCGCAGGGTGCAGGGGCGAGGGTGGGGAGGGAAGCAATGCTAAGTAATGTACCAGGCCCTGTGCTAGGAGCTTTGCATTAATTGCCTCCCCTTTCCGGCCTCTTCTTGCCTACATGCCTTGGTATTGCAAAAATAAATTCAACACTTTAGCAGGAGTCCAGGAGGCAAATAAAGCACCAAGATAGACTGAGATGCGTTGTCTTTGCATTGATTGTATTGATTGTGTGATCCTCACAACAACCTTGTGAGGTGGGTACCATCCTTACCCACATTATACTCCAGTGAGGAGCCTTAAGTGACTTAAGTGACTTACCTTAAGTCATACATAGTTAGGAAGTGACAGAATGGGGATTGAACCCAAGCCCATCAAACTCCAAAGCTTAGTTGCTTTGCCCAGTCCCAGGATGTCCCTGGCTGACCTGGCACTGCCCTTTGGAGCAGCTCTGATGTGCTGGCCTCCCTCATTTCCTTGGGTTTCTTTTATAAACACTTGAGCCTCTGGTAGGTTCTTTCCACACTGCCCATCACCCAGGCCTCCGGCCCACCGCCAACCTCAGCCAGGCTGAAGAGCCCAGCAGTTTGATATCTCTGATGGTGCCCCATGCTCTCAGGCCTCATGGGCTGGCTTCTCCCACACTCCGTACTCCAGCCTTGCAGATAACAGCTACTGGAATCAGTAGCCTAAAACAATGAACTATACTATTGTTTTTTTCCATGTTAATAGTTCCCTGGACTTCTAACACTAACCACCTCTGTGGCCTTGGACAACTTGTGTCCCTCCTGTGGTCCCAGCTTCCCCAGAGTGGGAAGATAAGACACTCTCTCCGGCCCTTCTGATTCAGAGAGTCTAGGATTCCCAGGGTCCCCCTCTCTCCAGCCTCACCCTTGCTGGTTTCCCCCTACAGTGTTGGGATGAGGGTAGCCAAAGGCACTGATTTCGAAACCTTCGCTGAGCCAAGCAATGGCTCCAGAGACAATGGACACAGCGACAGAGAGGCAATAACAACCACATTTGTAGGCTATTTTATTGCTTACCAACTGTTTTCACAGTCTGCGAAGTGGTAGGGGGAAACTCCAAGGCGATTTTAATGGTACATAGTACAGCTTTAAAGAACATTGAATTACATGGTGAGAAAATGATTCTCTTTTCCTTCTCTTTCCAGCTTTCTAATTACATCAAGGAGAAGGTCTCAGTGTGGTGCTATTCTTCAACCTCTGTAATGCTTACTAATCTTCTTTCATAACAAAGCTAGAGCAGGCCTCGGGCTCAAAGACATGGACAGGCAACAATATCTACATAGAATTTAATTACTCTCTTCTGTTCCCATTGTATTTCTTTATACAGTCACTTTCTATTTATGGCAAGTGATACTCCTTTTGGTTTTGGTTATGGTTTCCATATAGAATTTCTTTTAATATAGATTTATTTGTTTAAGAAAAAAAAACCAATTCACTTACAGAAAAAGGTTAAGTAAATTGTAAATAGAACCAGTGGTGCCTATGTACAGCAAAACTTGTGAAACTCGTACCCCAATGGCCAAAACTTGGGCAACACTGGAATGTGGCATTCACTCAGCAGATGTTTTCTGAACACCAAGTTCCTATGGCTTAGAAGGCCCTGCATGATCTGTCTCTACTCTTGTCCCAGACTTTATTGCCCCTTGCTCCCCCTGCCCACGCACTCTGTTGTGCCTTCCAGAATGTTGTATCCTTTTTCTGGAATGTCTTTCCCATATCCTTGCCCACTCATCAAACCTCAGCTCATCCTTCAAGACTCAGTTTAAATGGCACCTCCTCCAGGAAGCCTTCCTCCAAATCCCCCAGGTTAAGTTCATCTTAGCACCAGGTTCGTGTCTCTATTGTAGCATCTCTCACATTCCCGTCATCATTTGCTTACCGGCCTATATCCTCCACCCTTGGTTCCCAATGCATTTTCTAAGAAAAGCTTGAGAAGAGAGGGGGAGAGAGAAATATAACTGTGAGTGAGGCCTATGTCAGTGACTGGTCCTGGGGACTATCACAGCTCCTGGTGTCATTTGGAATTGAGGCTTTCCAGATGCCAAGCCAGAGCCTGCACAGGCCACAAACCCAGCCTGGAGCCTGCAGGTCACATGCGGGAAGTTTACTGGGGTACTTCTGGGATCAACATCTGGAGTCTAAGGGAAAGATGCAGGACTGGTTGGAGGGAGAAAATGGGCTATGATGCTGCCCTAATGACAGCCTCAGCTGACACTTGGGGAGCTCTGGAGCTGGGTTGGTCCTTTAGAGTTGTTCTGAGTCAGGGTGAGGGGACCAGTCCTTAGATGCAGGCTGCCCCCAGGAGGAAGCTTAGCCTTGAGCAAAGCATCTCTGTCTGAGGAGGTAGCTGGGCACTTCCCAGAGAGGACCGTCAGCCAGCAGCAGTCCCATGGCCGAGGGAATAAGGCCTTCAGTCCTGAATAAAAATCTGGGCACACATCACAGTGTCCACCACAGGGGTCAGGTCAGAGTCTCTGGGGCTTCAGTGCTGGGGAGGCAGCAAGGAGAGAACAGTGGTTTGGAGGGCAGAGTGTGGCTATCAAGAGTTGGAAGCTGGTAGGACCTAGTAAGTGTTTGCTAAAAGACAGAATGGCTGGGTATGATGTTCCAGTCACTGGGCTTACAGGCAAGGAGGATACAGAGGCAAACAAGTCACAGGGAACTTCTGGTATTACCGGGGCGACAGATATATAAAAGGACTATTCCAGAACAATGCAGTAAGTGATGTGATGTGTACCTGTGATGTGTACCAAAGACCAGGTTTCCACAGCACTTTGTTCGTGCTTTTCTTGGAGGCCTTCTATTATGACCCTTCTAACAACCCTCTAAGGCACGAATTATTGTCTTCACCCTAAACATGTGAAAATAGAGATCTAGGGATTTGCTAAAGCAAATCTAAAGACCTCACTGCAAGTCAGACCCCCCCGGCTGGGATGACCCCCAACACAGCCTGCCTTCATAGCCCAGCCCTCTCCCCTGTACCCCCCAGCCCCTCTCAAAGACACATGCAGTTCTTTGCTTATTATATATATTTCATCTTGACCTAGCACTGCAAGATAGCAAAATAAGGGTGTCAGAAGAAAGTAGGTTTTAACCTTTATTTTCTTAACTTGCCTATTATGTTTTCAAAAATAGATATATTCGGATCATATTTATAACCATGATATTCTTTTTTATTCTGGTTTTCTTTTTCCTGCACCTTCTTAACCACCTGTGAAATTCATCCATTGCACATATTTGCTCTTCCATATCTTGTCTCAAAAGTGAGAAAACTGGGATCAAAATCCAGTTAGTTCCTTTTGAGCTGTAAGGGGGGAAATACAGGTATTTTAAAATGTCAGCCTATTCAAAAAAGCAAAACTTTTTTAGTTTGAAACATTAAAAATGTATGAGACCAAGAACACCTCTGATTTTCTGTATGATCACTGCTCTAGAGAGATTCTTTTTTTTTTTTTTTTTTTTTGGTGGCGGGGAGTATAGTTTGAAGAAAAGACCACATAGAGGCAACTAAAAATCCCCTTTGAGGAGTTGGGTCCCAGGCAGAGCAGCTGCTCCCTACTCCCTCCCTGCCACCCGTACACTGCGCACTCTCCCCCACCTTTGTGCCCACCTCCTCCTCAAACTCCAGGCCAAGTCCTTTTTTTCTCTTCCTTCCCTGCCTAACAGATTCCTCAGGGCCTCCTTCCCTGTCAGATGCCAATGAAGGCAAATTTTGAGGCTGAACAAAAAGAATTCTAGCACCTCTCCCAATGGGCCTCCTTGCGGTCTGCCTGGTACCAGAGTTCACCTAAAGCAAAGCTTTTCTCTAGAGCTTTCTTAGCAGAAGTCATCATGCTGTAGAGAACCAACAGTTGTTTTATGTTTCAGAGGAGAAAGATGTTCCATCTTCGTATGTTCCCGGCAGTAATAAAGATATATATGTTCTGTGCCCTCACATGACTTCATTTCCCATCACTACCACAGGACCCTAGTTAAACTTTCCTTTCTCTTTGGATCTACCAAAGTATCTTGCTGGCCTCATTGGTTAAACAAGGGGGCCCTCATTTCTCATACTTCCTTATAGGGAGATGCAGTAAGTAATGCGGGTCACAGGGAGGCGCAGGGGTCAGCTTTCTGCTTTAAAGATTAGCAAGGTAGGCCGGCCGTGGTGGCTTATGCCTATAATCCCAGCACTTTGGGAGGCCAAGGCAGGCAGATCACTTGAGGTCAGGAGTTCAAGACCAGCCTGGCCAACATAGCAAAACCCTGTCTCTACTAAAAATGCAAAAATTAGCTGGGTGTGGTGGCAGGTGCCTGTAATCCCAGCTACTCGGGAGGCTGAGGCAAGAGAATCACTTGAACCTGAGAGGCAGAGGTTGCAGTGAGCCGAGATCATGCCACTGGACTCCAGCCTGGGAGACAGAGTGAAATTCCATCTCAAAAAAAAAAAAAAAAAAAAAAAGCAAGGTAAATAAACCACCCTTATCAAGATGTAATTTTCAAAGGGGTAAAAACATGACTCTAATTCAAATGTATAGTGATCACGTGTCAAAGATTTATTTAACTCATTACAGTAAAGCTGCTTTTTTAAAAAAGATACGAGAGTTAAACATGTAATTACCTCAAAAAGTTAAACATAGAATTACCATATAACCTATCAGTTCCACTTCTAGGTATATACCCAAAAGAAGTGAAAACAGAGACTTGAATAGGTTTGTTCAATTGCATGAACGTTCATAGCACTGGGCTATGAGAAGGCCTGGGCTATGAAGGAAGGCTGGGCTGGGGGTCATCCCAGCCTGGGGGTCTGACCTGCAATGAGACATTATTCACAATAGCTGAAAGGTGGAAACAATCCAGATGTCCATCGGCAGATGAGTAGAGAAATAAAATGTGGGATATCCATAAAGTGGAATATTATTCAACCAGAAAAAGGAATGAAGTTCTGACACATGCTACAATATAGTTTCGTCTCGAAGACATTATGCTAACCGAAAAAAGCCAAACACAAAAGAACAAATATTGTCTGATTCCACTTATATGAAACATGTAGACCAGACCAATTCATAGAGGCAGAAAGTGGACTAGAAGTTACCAGGGCCTAGGAGAGGCAGAAATAGGAAATTACTGCTTATCAGTTACAGTGTGTCTGGGGTGATGAAACATTTTGGAAATCGATAGTGGTAATGGTTGTACAACATTGTGAATACATTTCATGCCATTGAATTGTACACTTAAAAGGGCAAATTGTATCTTACATATATTTTACTGCAACAAAGTAGTTTTAAAAAAGTGTGAGAGACTTCACAAAAATGCTGGAATAAGATTTAAAAGTTGGGGCCCGGCTTGGTGGCTCACACCTGTAATCCCAGCGCTTTGGGAGGCCGAGGCGGGCAGATCACGAGGTCAGGAGTTCAGGACCAGCCTGGCCAACATGGTGAAGCCCCATCTCTACTAAAAATACAAAAAGTTATCCAGGGGTGGTGGCACGCACCTGTAATCCCAGCTACTCAGGAGGCTGAGGCAGGAGAATCGTTTGAACCCAGGAGGCGGAGGTTGCAATGAGCCAAGATCATGCCATTGAACTCCAGCCTGGATGACAGAGCAAGACTCCATCTCGAGAAACAAACAAACAAAAAAAGTTGGATACAAAACTGGTTAGTTCTGGCCGGGTGCGGTGGCTCACTCCTGTAATCCCAGCACTTTGGGAGGCTGAGGCAGGCAGATCACCTGAGGTCAAGAATTTAAGACCAGCCTGACCAACATGGAGAAACCCCATCTCTACTAAAAATACAAAAAGTAGCTGGGCGTGGTGGCACATGCCTGTAATCCCAGCTACTCAGGTGGCTGAGGCAGGAGAATCGCTTGAACCTGGGAGGCGGAGGTTGAGGTAAGCTGAGATCGTGCCATTGCACTCCAGCTGGGTAGCAAGAGCGAAACTCCGTCTCAAAACAAAAACAAAAACTGGTTAGTTCTACAGGGTAATAAAATGGTAACCTTTGTGGCTGCCTTTTCTACCGGACAGAATTAATTTTCATTTCTATCAGACAAAAATCATTTGCAATTTACCCATCTTCTACAAGTTAACTTTTAACTTTACTGAGTCTGGGACTTAATCAATAGGGAATTGTAAGTCAAACAGCTGCATGGATGGTGCTCTCATATACTCCTGAAAGGGTATCAGTGATATTTTTTGCCTTGTTGTCAAGTTTTAGATAATTTTTCTTAACACCTTAAATAATACATGACAAAGCACAACTCCCACATGGGTCTCCGTGAAATGGCCTTGACTTTGGCTTCAAGGCCTGACTCTTCTGGGCATTAGCACCTTGGTGACATTTTCTGGGGCCCCTTATCAAGCCTCCTTCAGTCCATACTACACATCACCACCAGACTGACCAGGCTGCAGTAATCTGTGATTTCACCACTGCTCTCCAGCCTGGTTAACAGGGAGACCTTGTTTCAAATAATAACAATAATAATAAAGAAAGGAAAAAGTTCCTCTGGGTACCACCTCAAATCACCTTCATTACATATTTGACTGTGTCCTAATTCATTGGTGCGTTGGACTCACATGAAGATGGCCTTTGTCTCCCTCCAGCATGCAGCTCTGACCTAAGCATTTGGCAAGTCCTCACTACATACCCTTCGGTTGGCCGATTGTCCTGTCCTCTTTGTAAGCTTGCCGTCAGAATGCTGATGACTTTCCCTTTGCACCTTTATTGTGCACAAAGTCATTGAAAACACATTTCCTGTCCTCCAGGGACTTATATTCTGACTGGGGGAACAAAAGCAGGTGTCCAGACTAGTCAGGAAGATCTAGGTTCCTCTAGATCACTTTCTACTTGTGTCACCTTGAACAAGAAGCCTCCCTACCCCTCAGTTTCCTCGTCAATGAAATGAGAATAATAATGTCAATACTTGCCTTGCCTACCTCGTGAAATGGACAGGAGGATTTGTTAAAAAAAAAAAAAAAAAAAAGTAATAGTTGTGAAAGTGCTTCGTAAACAAAAGAGTGATATTCACATTTTAGTTAAATGATTCTGTGGAAGTTAACTAACAATACAAGATAGCCCAATAAAGAATGTCACAAGGCAGCTTCCCAAGCTCAGAATGAGTCCCTGGGATACTCACTCGCTAATGGGCAAGAGGATTCCAGAGGGCTTGCAGGAGGTGGCTGGGTCGTATAGCATGAGTGAAAGGAAGTTCAATAAACTAGGGGTGGGGTGGGGAGGAAGCAGTATCTAGGTGCACAGAGCACGAGGGAAGCAAATTGAATAAGTGAGAAAAGATGAACACCTGCTTGGGGCTGGGGAGGCATCCCAGTGGCCTTTCCAGAGGAAAGTGTGAAGGGGCAGTGGGAGAAAAGGTGAGATGCACCCGGAGCACTGAGACCTCCAGTGCCAGGCTTGGGAGCTGGGTCTGTCTGCTCTAAGAAGCCACTGGGGGATCTGGGATGGAGGAGTGTAGAGGGAAACCAAGTTTTAGAATGCAGGTCCCTCTAAGAGTGGGACTTGTTATCCTGCCTGTAATTTATCATTTGTGTGTTTTATTGTAAAATAAAATGTGAACTCATTGTAGAAAAAATAATCTAAGGTGAATCAACAAATATTTAGGGTAAAAATGAAAGTCCGCCTTTAACTTGACCAATTATAGTCTTTTTCGAAGACTACGCACATTAACAGTGGGGTGTATATCATCCCAGAACTTTTCCTATGTATATGCCTGCATGTGTGTTTGTATTTATATCTTGTTTTTGTTGTTGTTTTTTGTTTTTTTTTGTTTGTTTTTTGTTTTGTTTTGTTTTGTTTGAGACTAGGTCTTGCTCTGTCACCCAGGCTGGAGTGCAGTGGTGCAATCATGGCTCACTGCAGCCCCGAATTTCACAGGCTCCAGTGATCCTCCCAGATCAGCCTCCCAAATAGCTGGGACCACAGGCACAGGCCACCTCACCCGGCTAATTTTTTGTATTTTTTTGTAGAGACAGGGTTTCACCGTGTTGCTTAGGTTGGTGTCAAACTCCTGAGCTCAGGCGATCCTCCTGCCTCAGCCTCCCAAAGTGCTGGGATTACAGGCGTGAGCCACCGTGCCCAGCCATGTCTTTTTACATAAATGAAATTCTTTATATATTTTACACAGAGCCTTGATTTTTAAAACTTAATATGTCTATGGACATCTTTGTATATCTTCTTTTCAATAGCTGTGTAGTATTCCTTACTAAGACTATACCACAATTTATTTAACCAATCCCCTATTGATGAGGAATTCTGCAATTAATTTTGCTTTTGCTTATTACTGTTACATTTTTAAAGTACTATATGTTTGTGGAAAGAAATTCAACAGTGTAAAAGACTATTTTGTGAAAAAAACTAATTTTCCTGCCTACCCCTAACCCCCCATCCCCACTTTAACAGCTCCCCCCTCAAGAGGCGAGCACAGATACCAGTTTCTGGTGTCATTCCCAAAATGACCTGTGCATATACAAGTATGTGTGAGTATGTGTGTGTGTGTGTGTGTGTGTATGGAGAAGGGGTGGGGAAGAAAGATAGAGAAAGATTTTTAATGTAACTGATGACATACTATACACAACATTCTGCACCTTGCTTTTTTCACCTGACATTGTATCTTGGAGAACATTCCATATCAGTACATATCTTAGCTACATAGTTCTTCTTAATGGCTGCAGAGAATTCCATTATATGGCTGAACCACAATTTATCTCACCTGTGTTCTATTGGAGTTGTTGCCAGTATTTTGCTGTTACACATAGTACTCCAATGTTCATGTATTCTCTGTTCATGTATCTTCATGTGCACTAAATCTATACTGGAAATCCCTAGAAGTGGAATTGTTGGGTAAACAGGAATGTGCATTAAAATTTTTTGACAGTTGACCCTCCCACTAGCTGTGTATAGGAGTGCCTGTTCCTCCATAATCTCTCTCCCCATCACAGCATGTGATAAGCCTTTCAGATGTGTGCTTGGAGAACAGGATGAGAACCTGAGGTGGTGGGGGTTGGAGTGTGGTCAGGGAAGGCAGAGATTTTCCACTTGTTCCCTATGAGTATGGTTGAGGCTCTCACAACAGCCCAGCGGTGGATGTAGCCCACAAGTGTTGTGTCCCCAAGACCTTAGGTGTCTAGCCACACTTCAGGATGCCCATGACCCACAAATCCACGTGATGCAAGTCCTAGAGTGTCAAAAGAGATTCTTTGATCCTTACTACCCTCTTTCAGCGTCATGCAGAACCGTTTCTTGATCACAAGCCAGGACCAAGAAGCCTGGATTGAATGCCAGTTTGCTGGCAGAGGGGAACGTCCAGCAAAATGTATTTTAATTCACTGTCCCCACATGCATGCACACATGAACGCACACACACACGCGCACCAAGAAGATCAAATACAGAACTCAAGAGCCAGGTTCAGAAGTGCAAGCTTGTGCCTTGTGAAGCACAGCCCTTCATGGTCTGAGTTTCCAAGAGCTGTAGGTTAGATGGCCTGTTTCGGGTTGCAAGAACAAAGGTGTGCTTCCGTTTCCTTGGGTGATGGGACATGAGTGTAAGTATTAATGTATAAGTGAGCCCGTCCCTGGCAGCCACTGCTCTTCACAACTGATGTCTCAGGAGTGCTGAACAAGACTGCTCCCCACAACTTTGCTTTCCCCATTCCCCATGGCTCTGCTACTGCTGTCTCCCTGGGCTTCTCCTGGGTTCTGGGCCGCCTCACTGCCTATGCTCCTCTGTAGGTATCTGTCACATACACATTCCCCAAGAGAGGGGTTCTTATTGGGTCAGTTGGTCACTCCACCCTCTGGAACATTCTTATCAGCCTGAGTCCTCAGTGCAGAGCACTTCATAGACCTCTGGGCACCCTCAGACCCAACTGAAAGATGGCTACCCTTGACTCAGGCCCAGGCTATCTGGTGTGTCCATTTGTGACCTAAAGAAGAGTGCCTGGCACAGAGTAGCCACTCAACAAACTATTTACTGAATGAGTAAATAGTGATCCAAGATTGAGGAATCCATATGTCAACTCTGTTCAGAAGGAGGCTGTGAGTGAGGGAGGCATGGAGAACATTGTCGGATTCCTCTTTGATATATTAGGCTTAAGGCCAAATTCAGCAAATTCATTAACTGGGTTAGTACTTCTATCTCCAAAGTGCAGTATTGAGAAGAACACAAGCTTTGTAACCAAACAGATCTGAGTTCAAATCCTGGTTATCACTAACTATGGTGACCTTGGGCAAGTTTCTTGACCTCTCCATTTCTTTACCAATAAAATGAGGTGTATAGTATCTCCCTTGCAGTGTTGTTATGAAAACTAGTCCAGACAAAGAATGCAAAGCACCCACCTCAGTGCCTAATGCATAAAGACATTCAAGAAGTATTATCTGTTGAGATTATTCACGTCATTTTTCAAGTTAAACTTCCTGACTTGTGTCTGCTAAGCTCCTAGTAAATGCAAGTGTGCTTGTGTTTCTAAAGATAAGTTTGGACTTCTCAAGTCAACACACAGCCAGGTACCACAAATACGTCTACTTCTCGATGTTCACAACTAAAAGAAAAAGACTTTTATTTCTCTTGTTCAATTAGCTTTGAGACAAGGCAAGCCATCTCATCAATTTGCTAATATTGCTTTCAAATATTTATAAAGTCTGTCTCCTTATGATGGTTCTACAACCTGAGTTCTAATCTATTCTCTGGACTATTTCCCCAGATATATTGGAATTTGTTGCCAGGAAAGGTGGTTTCTCTGCAGATGTAGAACCTTGGCCAGGCCCCCACGTGGCAATAGTCAGGGTATCTCCATCCAATACACCAGCAGTTACCATTCGTTTCCCGAATACCTGGCCTTGTGCTGTGAGCAACATTATTTCTTCAATCCAGGAGTCAAGGAGATGGATGAGAAAGGGCCTGCTTCCTTCCAAAGTCCAGGGTATTCTATAGGGTGGGTGACCCACAGGTTGTCTGCCTCACCTTCCGTTGATGGATGTTGAGGATGTTTCCATTTTCACCTTATTACTAGCAATGGAGCAATGAACATCCTTGGACTTATATGTGTTCGTGTGTGTGAATATTCCCCTAGTATAGCTTTATTTATTTATTTATCTATTTAATTTTTTGAGACCTAATCTTACTCTGTTGCCCAGGCTGGAGTGCAGTGGCATGATCTCGGCTTACTGTAGCCTCTACCTCCTGGGTTCAAGTGATTCTCCTGCCTCAACCACCCGAGTAGCTGGGATTACAGGCGTGCTGTACCACGCCTGGCTAATTTTTGTATTTTTAGCAGAGACGGGGTTTCACCATGTTGGCCAGGCTGGTCTTGAACTCCTGACCTCAGGTGATCTGCCTGCCTTGGCCTCCCAAAATTCTGGGATTGCCAGTGTGAGCCACCGTGCCCGACCCCAGTATAGCTTTATGAAAGTGCAGTTACTGCATCTAACAGTGTATAAATAGTTATACACTACCCTTTACCTCGGTTATTGCACTCCTAGGTCTTTACCCTAGAGAAACTCTGAGACAGGTGAACAAGGGCATATATGCCGTGAATGTTCGTGATGGCAAAGAATGATATGTACAATTTGATGCAATTTATACAGTTTAAGAACATAGAACCCATACTGTGTAGTTTATTTTTTATGAGCACATACATAGCACATTTCAAAACATGCATGGACTTCAACTCAAGCTGTAATATTTTATTTCTTTAGGAAAAATGTTATGGGGCAAATAAAGGGAAATGAATTTGTTCCTAATATTTTCCCATATGCTTGAAAGAGTTCGTCATCTAAAAAAAACAAAGACAAGAAAAAGGCAGGGCAGATTCACAGCCCCTCCAGAGCCCACTCTTTTGTTCAAGGGCACCTAGTACATCAGAGAGATAGATAACCTCCATGGGAAGAGACTTTGCACCCCAATTCACTAAAAGTCCCTTCTCTCCCAGACGTCAGTATAAATCCTTAGGATGTATTGCTTGAGTAACCTTATGATTCTCGACTTCCAGGCCCAAGAGAATGACAACTAAACTTTTGCAATTGTCACCCTAACACTGGGACCTGCCTGCCTGTCCATCATGGAGCTCTAAGTATACTTGAACCACATGTGAGGAGTAATTGGGGCAAATTTTAGATTCAGCCCTGGATTTGGCAATGCTCTTTACCATGAGCCCGCCATTGCAATGCAGGGTGCAGTAAAGCAACAGCATTGCAAAGCTCTTTCTGGAACCAGAATTTTTGCCATAATGCCTTCTGCTAACAGTGTTGCCTAATTAGCAGACACAATGTGACCATCAGGCCTTATCAGCACCACTTGGTCTAAAACAGAAACCAGGAAGGGCTGTCTCTCAGTGCTTGGCCCCTGTTGCCATGGCCCCTGTTGCCGTGGTCCCCAAGCAGTTTTGCTTATGATTTCTCTCAATCACTTATAGCATCCATCAGCAAGCAGGACCTAGAAGTTCTTTCGGGCAGACCAAGAAGAAAGCTGTAAACAGGAAAGATAAGAGCAAGTAAGGGAAGTAATTTAACGAACAAACAAGAAAAGTAGATGGAAAGAATTTGAGGTGAGGCCCAGAAAACAGCTTTTGTTTTTTAAAAGAAATCTTCTTGAGATGTGGTAGACCAAGGTGTCTGGGTCAGAATTTGCCAAGAAGGGCCTATTATGTAGCTGCCATGTGGTATAGGTACAGCAACTCTGTGCCCTGGATTTTCCAGAAAAGTCCCAGTTTCAAGTATTTTATTCTGCTTGTCAGACCAAGAATTCTGATTTGAGATTCAGAAAATAAGGTCACTGTAGTTAGAGTAGTCATCCAGGAAAGCCTGATTTAGAATCCATTGTCCTCCCTTGCTGGTTGGCAGGGAATCCCCACAGGACTTGCCTCTAGGGCCCTGAAGGTCTGAGTAAAGTGGCCCCTTATACAGTCAAGAAATATCAAAGTGCCTCTGAACTCCATGCCCCCTCCACACTCCTGTAGCTCCCTGAGGGTTTTAGCCAGAAAGGCATGGGCTTTTGACCCCCATAGACCTGAATTAACTCTGCTAACCTAGGCAATGCTCTGAGCCTCAATTTTCTCATCTGCAAAATGAGAGCAATAACACAGGGTTATGACAGGGTTATTGTGAGCATCAGATGAAGTTTTTGTTACCTTTAAAGCACTGTACGAATGTGCACTGCTAAAATCCATTCCTTCATTCAACAAATAGGTATCTACTACATGCCAGGCATGAGGCCAGGTCTGAGCTTACAGTGGTGATCAAAACAGACAGGGTTCCTGCTGGTACCCTGAGCTTTCAGCCCAGAGGGGTAGACAGATATTAGCCAAAGGTCTCCTCACCCAAGGTCCAAGCAGAAGGGAGATACAGTAGGGCTACTCTTTTAAAAAGCTGACTGTGGCTGCTGCTTAGAGCCAGAAGTCAGGAGAGGGGGCTGGGAGGCCACTTAGGAGACTTCTGCCTACAATAGTGGCTTGGCTATGCAGCCATAAAAAAGGATGAGTTTGTGTCCTTTGTAGGGACATGGATGCAGCTGGAAACCATCATTCTCAGCAAACTATCGCAAGAACAGAAAACCAAACACCGCATGTTCTCACTTATAGGTGGGAACTGAACAATGAGATCACTTGGACTCGGGAAGGGGAACACCACACACCGGGGCCTATCATGGGGAGGGGGGAGGGGGGAGGGATTGCATTGGGAGTTATACCTGATGTAAAGGACGAGTTGATGGGTGCTGACGAGTTGATGGGTGCAGCACACCAACATGGCACAAGTATACATATGTAACAAACCTGCACGTTATGCACATGTACCCTAGAACTTAAAGTATAATAATAAAAAACCCCCACATATTACAACTTTATATGTTTGCTGATAAAGAATAGAATTATTTTACAAAAATAAAAAATTTGATTCAAAAAAAAAAAAATAGTGACTTGGTCTAGGGTGGTGGCAGTGCTGATGGTAAGAAATGGCCAAATCCTGGATAGATTTGGGAAGTAGAATCAACAGAACTTGGTGACAGACTAACTTTTAGGAGTGAGGAAGAGGCAAGGAGATACTTTAGCTAACTGTGTCCCCAGGACTTGGGCCACTGGAGCCCACAAAACCAATCCCAAGGCTGCTGAGGTACAATGTATGGAGGATCCATTTCTCCTTATCTCGCCTCTGTAGAGCAGTATGATGTCAGTCCTTCAGTCCAAAAATCAGCTTGCTAGACTTAATCTGAAAAAAGCATTTAGTACTTAAAAATTTCCTTTCGTGTAGGATAATATATGGCATTCTAGCTTTATGTTGAGTGCAGAATTCCTCTTAAAGGTAAATTGCTTCCAATTTTTAAGTTGTTTTAAAAATGACAAATGTAATTCTTTGTACACATTCATGGGGTACATAGTAATGTTTTGATATGGATCATGTATAGTGATCAGATCAGGGTAATTAGCATACCCATTATCTCAAACATTTATCATTTCTTTCTGTTGGGAACATTCAGTATCCTTCTTCTAGCTATTTGAAACTATCTATTATCATTTGAGTTTTTAAATTTTTTTTTTCTTTTAGAGACTGGGTCTTGCTGTGTTGCCCAAGCTGAACTCAAACTCCTGGGCTCATGCAATCATCCTGCCTCAGCCTCCCAAGTAGCTGGGACTACAGGCACATGCCACCATGCCTAGCAATGATACATGATTTTTAACTATAGTCATCCTACAATGGCATAGAACACTAGAACTTTTTCCTCCTTCCCAGCTGTAATTTTGTATCATTTAACAAATCTCTTCCTAGCCCTCCAATTTCTGAATGGGATATTACTTTAAAAATAGCTGAGTTACCATTAACTTAGGATGCTGAAAACGTTCTTAGTCTAGGCGATCTTCTCTGGAACCAATATATATGTTCTTTGAATTGGATTCCTTTCAAACCTTAGGCCCAGTAGTTTTTGTTCCAACAGATTGGAAGAGAAGAGGGCCCAAAAGGGGAGGAGATGGGAAGGGCCACAGACAAACTTAAGTTTCATAGCAGTTAACCACACTTAGCAGTTAACTATGCTTTACAGCTTCCAGGGGAATTTCACACATACCATTTGTTGTCATATTCTGCAAATTCAAGACCACAGCTGTCTCCTGACTTCCCGTCTGGTGTTGTTGCTACTTATTGCACTGCTGGGTCCTTAACTTTTTGGAGGAGAGCGGGGAGGGGAAAGTCTCTCTGTGATAAACAAAAAACTTCCAATAGACATTCAAAACGCTTCTTTATTCGAAAGAATTTATTCCATTTGCATTGAGAAGGAGTGTTAAAGAAAATTTGGTATTTTCCCACACCACTTGTCCCCTACACACATCAACAGGTCTTTCATTTCTCAGTTCTTGCAGTCCCACCCTTCAGAAGCTATTATCTGCTTGACAGTCTGCTGAGACCTCTTGTCTTTCTTCCTCTCTCAATTAAACTCTAAGGACTGAGGTTCCCATCTGCCCTGGAGCAAACACATCTCTTGTTATACCTGTTTCCCAGAAGCTGGAGAGCTTTTTTCCTTTCTCCAACCGCTATAGTTCTCTTTTCAAAACACTTAAACCCTCTTAGTGATGTTTAACTGCAGGTGGCAATTAAATTGGTTTCCCAAATGTGGACCAAACCTTCTCTTCAATGCCTCCTGCATTTACCCTGCCTCCACCCACCCTTGAACCAGGAAAGAAAAAAACACACAGACACAGTTTACTGAGTTATTGTCCTCTCTTCTGTGTAGCCCTCTCTTAACATGAATGTGGCAAAATTGCTAGGAAGAAATGGTAAGATGTATTTCCACAAGGTAGATCTCTTTCTCCACAGTTGATAGAGCTGATGCGGCCATCTTTGGTTATTGTGTCTGGAATCGAGCAGTACCCAACATGGTGCCCTTCCTCAGGCTCTTCCTTGGCAGAAAGACAGAGGTAGCAGCTGAGCAAGGGGAGCCAACAGAAGTGGAATGGCTCCTCATTCATAGACCCTTGTGGGTTTTGAAGGAGAGAGGAAAGAGAAAGTTTGGAAAGAATAGGACAGAAAGGGAGGAATAAGAAAGAGGAAGTTGAGAGGGGTGTTTACAAGTGGAGGAATAGTAGTAAAGCTATGAATTGAATAATAGAAACTTTGATTTTTAAATTTTTATTTTATTTATTTTTATTTTAATAGTTTTATGTAAACCGTTATGATATGTTATTTTTAAATATATGAAAATAAATATATTTAATGGTTTGTTATTATGAAATGACACACTTGCTGTTAAAATTTCAAATAGTACTGAAGAGTTTCAAGTGAAACATACATGTCAAAATCATCAAGGGTTACAGTTATTTGTGTGTCCTTGCAAACTTGTTCCGTGTATATATAAGCATCTGTGTGCTTTTGATACACAAATAAGATCATACAATACATACTGGCCCATTCCTTGCCCATTTTTTTCAACTTACCAGTAACTCTGCAGTTTTCTCATTTCTACTCAAAGAGATCTCCTTCATTCTTCTTAATGGCTGCATATCATCCCCTTGTGTGGATGCACTATGATGTGTGGAACCCATCCCTTGTTAATGGACATTTAGGTAAAATAGAAAGTCTAGCACCACACTATCCTATAGAAATACAATGTGGGCCACAAATGCCATCCACTTACGGAATTTTGAATTTCGTCGTAGTAGCTACATTCCCCTCCCCAGCTGATTTGAAATGCCACCTTTATTATACCCTAAATGCTCATATATACATAAGTTTGTTTTGGACTATTTTATTTCATTCATCTATTTGCCAATTCTGGCACCAGTATCCCCCCCCACCGAACTTTTTTTTTTTTGGACACAGTCTTGCTCTGTCACCTAGGCTGAAGTGCAGTGGTGCATTCTCGGCTCTCTGCAACCTCTGCCTCCCGGGTCCAAGCAATTCTCCTGCCTCAGCCTCCTGAGTAGCCGGGATTACAGGCCCCTGCCACCACACCCAGCTAATTGTGTGTGTGTGTGTGTGTGTGTGTGTGTCTTTTTAGTAGAGATGGGGTTTCACCATATTGGTCAGTCTGGTCTCGAACTCCTGACCACATGATCCGCCTGCCTGGGCCTCCCAAAGTTCTGGGATTACAGGCGTAAGCCACTGCGCCCAGCCACCAGCATCCCCATTTCTAGTAGCCACATTTAAAAAGTAAAAGAAAAAGGTGAAATTAATTTTAATAATATATTTTATTTACTCCAATATATCAAAAATAGTGTCTTACAATGTAATCAATATTAAAAATTATTAATGGGATACTTTACATTCTTTGTTTCATATTCAATCTTTGAAATCCGGTGTATATTTTACACATCCAGCACATTTCAGTTCAGACTGACAATTGCAAGAGCTTAAGAGCCACATGTAGCTTCTGGCTACTGTATTGAACAGCGGAGGTTGAGCAGGCAGAGAGGTTCAAAACGTCACCTGAGCTGTGTGTCTCTGTGGTTGGTAGGGATGGACTAGAAGGTCAGACATTGAGGACAAAATCCTCAACTTTGCCACTCAAGGCAGCTCATGAAGCTTCTCAGGGTCTTGGTTTGTGGACTCCAATAAACTCAAGGTATGCTGGTTGAGTGCAGACTAGAACAGCCAAGCCAAGTACAGTCAGGCCTCGCTTCACAATGGGGATACACTGTGAGAGAAATATGTCATTAGGTGATTTCCTCATTGTGCAAACATCATAGAGTGTACTTACACAAACCTAGATAGTGTAGCCTGCTACACACCTAGGCTATATGGTACAGCCTATGGCTCCAAGGCTACAAACCCATATGGCATGTGACTGTGCTGAACATTACAGGCAGTTGTAACACAATGGTACTTATTTGTGTATCTAAACATACCTAAACCTAGAAAAGATAGAGCAAAACTATGGTATCATCTAATGGGGCCACCGTCATATATGCGGTTGTCATATATGCAGTCCATTAACCCAGGGGTCCTCAAGCCCTGGGCCACGGACCCATACCAGTCCATGACCTGTTAAGAACTGGGTCACACAGCAGGAGGTGAGCAGCAGGCTAGCGAGCATTATCACCTGAGCTCCGCCTCCTGTCAGATCAGCAGTGGCATTAGATTCTCATAGGAGCACGAACCCTACTGTGAGCTGCGCATGCGAGGGATCTCAATTGTGTGCTCCTTATAAAAATCTAACTAATGCCTGATGATCTGAGGTGGAGCAGTTTCATCCTGAATCCATGCCCCCACCCAAGTCCGTGGAAAAAATGTCTTCCACAAAACCAGTCCCTAGTGCCAAAAAGGATGGGGACTGCTGCATTAACTTACATGCTGTTATGTGGCACATTGCTGTACAAATGGCCCTGGTCTTTCCATGAGCTGTAGCATGGCCACAGAGATATAGAAAGAGCCTGGGTGCTCAGGAGGTGATTATCTGAGGTCTGTCACAGGTTCCCCTTTCTTTGCTTTCAGAGGCGCCTCTGTTCACAGCTTCTCATCACACTCAAAACCCAATGCCTGTTTCCTTTTTTTTCAAAAGCAGAGTGTTTGGCAATGGGGCTCTGAGGAAATCCCTACCACTATGGCTGGGGAGTGTGTGGTGTGAAGAACCCACATTGTGGCTTACTCAACTGTGAGTTCTTAACTGTGTGGCCCCAGAGCCACTGTGCTCCTGGGCGGCAGTGGTGACAGCCATGGCGGCACAGCTTAAAGCCTGGAATGGTAAGCATGGGCTCAATTGCATCCTGCGAGGAGACTCGCATCAGGGTTTGAGCTCGGGGTTTGGTGCTGGATGGGTGTCGGCAGAGTGGGAGGAGGCAGGTGGCTGGAGAGCACTGGGGACAGGTGGAGCAGCCAGCTTTGCCCTGGCCTGAGTCAGGCCAGATTTGGGAAGCATTTGGACTCCACAGCAGGCTTGGGGGCTTGGCCCCTGTGTTGACAAGAAGCTGAGAAATATGATTATCTCCCACAGGACAACATACTGTCCCTGGACAAAGGTGGCGGTCTCACGCCCACTGCCTAAGTTCTAAACCAGCCCTCGCCCAGCCTTTTCTCCCCAAGCTGTCCAGCTACAAGACCCAACCCCATGGTGGAGCCAAGGGTTCAGAGCAGCTAGGCTGTAGGAGAAAGGAATTTCCTCCGGTGGCTGCCTGGGAGGGAGCTCTTTTTAATCGGCCCCACCCGCCAGCTTCCCCATTACCATGCCGAGGAGTGGAACAGCAGCATTCCTTTTCCCTTCCTACTGCTGCCTCCTCCAGCCCTGCAGCCTTGAAACTCTCGGTGGTATCAGACTCCTGAAGCACCAGGCAACAGCCCAGCTTCTTTCTGCTTGGTCACACAAGCTGTGACCTCCCAAATCATGCCTGGACTAGGAAGACAGAGCAGTGTCACAGGAAATCTAAGTCCCGTGTACATGGTGATCTCACCCCAGCCTCCACTGCTTCAGCCCCCTTCTTAGGTTGGCCAAAGGGTAGAAGCCCTGCTGATTAAGCCTCTTCCCTGAATGTTGGCAGCCTAGGCTCTGCACTAACTTAGCACCTAGTGCAGAGCCTGGCACATACGTGGGAGCTACCCAGAAACATTCTCTTGGGTGGATAAATGCATGGATGAATTAACAGGCTTCGAGTATTGTCTTTGTTGTACCTCCTCAGGGCTCCCAAAGCCTTAAAACTAAAACTTGTCACCTCATCACTTTATAGCCTTCTACTTGCAGGCATCTGTGCACCTGTTGATCTCTCCCACTAAGAAAAGGTGACAAGTGAAACCAGCCAGGGGATTCCTGAGGATAGTCTAGGAGTCTCGAAGCCTTGCAGTGGTCTTCCAGGCTGAATCATCCTACCTCGAGAACCAGGAGCATGAGAGGTGGCATCAGACAGACTTAGTTCAAGTCTCAACCCTGCTAATTCCTATATATATATAATCTTAGTCAAAAGTCATTTCACCGCTCTAAGATTTAGTACTCCACTCTGTAAAATGGGGCTAAAAATACCTACCCAGCATTATGGTGAGGAATAAATGAGAAAATGTATTAGGTTGAAACCTATGAAACTGTCCAAAGCATTTAAATGCCAGCAATTTGGTATGGTTCAACCTAATATATAAAGTGCTTTATAAAGTATAAAGTATAATAAGTAGCCCTCTATAAGTATTCATTATTCTTAACAGATATAATTTTAAAGTCACATATTGTTTTTTGCAATATTAGTGACTAATCCCTTTCATCAGAATACAGGTCAAACTAACAGAAGCAGCCACTTCTCTGACAGTCATGGGCTGCAGGAATTTCCTGGAGCATTTTGGCCTGGGAAATAGGGACAGGTATTTTTAGGAAACTAGACTGGTTCATGGAAAGCAATGGAGGTGAACACCAGGGTGACTTGTGACAGCTCCTACCTGGAAATGATTCACCCGCAAAAGCACAGTAGGAGTTGGCACATTCTCTTGCCCCAGATGGGAGTACCCACTCCCTAGCTCCAGTAGCAAGACAGAGGCTGCCTAGGACAGACATTCCTTCCTGGGGGACAGAGCCAAAGGGTCCGAGGCCAGCAGACATCTGGAGGAAACTAAAAACAGCTTCTTGCCAACTTTTCCCTCCCTAGTGGCAGCTGTCAAGCCCAGGTAGCTCCTCTTGACCTAGCAAAGTCCCACGCCTGGGAAAGCTTGGATTTGGAACTGATAGTTGCAGTGGCCACAGTGGAGGGAGTGGGGGAAAGGTTCTCACCATATTATACATCACTCCCTCAATCCCAATCCTAGATGTAAAGGTCACTGGGATTTCAGGCCAGAGGGGACTGGGAAGAGTCCAGAGAAATGCCCACAGATTCGCTCTGCCTCCGTTGCTGGCACCCCAGGCCAAGGACTACTGAAGCACTAAGCAAACAGCTATAAACTTCCTAAGCAGTATTTCTCACTGAGGGCATCGTGGCTCTTGTGGGTAAGACAATTCTTCATTGTACAGGACAGTCCCATGCATTGCAGAACATTTCGAATCTGGTAGCAAGGATAGAGCTGGATGAGTCCCAGGTCTGTGGTTCAGGAGAAGGGCCCAAGCAGAGTAGTGGCCTCTTCACAGCTCCAAATGGCACCTTGGAGAAGGCATCCTCAACTAGATGCTCTACAGCTGGCTTGATGGCTGTGCACTACCCCATGAGCCAAGTGCCTGGGTAATCTTGGTTGGGCTATCGGAAACATGTAAATTCACTCAGACAGCGCCTGGGACCTGAGAGGAGAAAAGCCAGAGAAGATACCCTCCCAGGGTTGCCCATGGGCAGGCAGTGCTCTGCACAGCTTTTAGTCCCAAGCCTTGGCCAGCCTGTGGCAGAAGGTCCATGTGGAGAGTGAGGTCAACTTGACCCAGTGCCCGAGTACCAGTTTCCAGCATCAGCCAAGATGGATGTAGGATGCATGACATTCGTTCAGGGAAGTGTGACTATCCAATTTGAGCTAGAGTATGGACTCCCCATAGCACAGAAGTGCTTGACCAGGAGTTCATGTACTTGAATGAGGAAAAAATTATAACTTTATCTTCATTAACCTGTAATTGAAAGTTAGCTTTCCTTCCATTACAAACACAGGCCACATATCACAGTGGCATTAGCCTGTGACTTTGTCTCTAATAGGAACCACAGATGTTTTTATATCTCATTACTGCTGCTGTAGGTGCCTTAAATTACTGTCCCACTCACGACTACTTCAAAATCATGGCAGTCACTGGACCCGCCACTAGCTCATGTTGCTTAATGTGTTAATAATGAAATGCATATTACTATGTTGCAAATTTTAAGACATTTATAGATAACTTTAAATGCAATTGGCTTTCTTTGTAATCCTATGTATTTTATTTTGTGCTTGTAAAAACATTCCAAGTAGAGGCCCATAAGTTTCATTAGGCTCCTGATGGAGTCCAAGCCATTAAACTGTTAAGAAATCCTGGATTAGAGGGTTGTCAGGAAATCAGCCTCATTGGAGTCAACAAGGAAGGCCTTGAGTATGAAGAGAAGGAGCATGGGCATGTGTTCTGCTCACATTGAGGAGATGCAAAGGTTTCTGAGCAGGAGGTTGCCCGAGGTGATGCTGAGGTCTCCAGCCTGGGATTCATTAACAGAAATACAGAAGTCAGGAGGAAGAGTGGATTAGGGTAGCAAGAGAGGGTTCTATTTTAAGTATATTAAATTTGAGACTTAAAAAAGTGGGTATCCAGGTGAAGATGTCCACCAGGCTCTGAGAAATGCAAGCAGGCAGACTGGGAGAGTGGCCGTGGCAACAGGAAAGAGTTGAGGATCATCCTCTGAGATGATCACGGGGGCATTTGGAATGATTGTGCTCAAGAAGGGAGAAAAGGAAGGGAGAGAAAAGAGGCCAAGGCAGGGGATTGTCATAGGCTGTCATCTCCAAGAAACAGATTTGGAGATATTGATTTGCCTGCAAGAGGTTTGTTGGGAACTGCCTTCTAGAACACCACCTGTGAGGGAGCAGGATTGGTCAGAGACAGGAGTTCACATGCAATGTAGTCACACTGGAGACCTCAGTTAATAACATGGGAAGCTCTGGAGCTGAGATGCTCTTCAGATGGCCCCAACTGAGGCCAGGCCGCTGCGCCTTTCTTCCCCCACCTCCCACCCCACCCCATCTATTGACCAGACCTTGGATGCAGGCTGCCCCCTAAGAAAGGGGTTGTTACCTTGGAGAAGAGACTCAACTGTGAGCCATCAACCAACACCTCTGGTAGCTGGGGGACTGAGTGCCTTGGTCCTGAATGGGGGATCAAGCAGCTCAAGGTCTGGTGTTCCAGTCACTCAGAAAATGCTACTGGCTCCCTCCCACCCAGCAGGCCTCTGGGCAAGTCCCCCCTGCAGCCCAAGGCCAGTTATAGGAGTCCCAAGGACAGGGAGTCAGGACCTAAAAGGAATTTGAGTCCTTGATGCCTGTAATTCAAAATCCTCAGTCTTTCCCCCAACCTCTTTTATTTGGGGCTAAGATAAGTGGCATGAGGTAGGCGGAAGTTGGAGGGAACCGTGCTGTTGCCATCCTCTGCACAGTTTGTTTATAAGAGGTTACCAAACTAAGCAAATCAGCCACCATGGAAACAGTCTTTGTGGCTTTCACATCCCTCCCTTCCTTCTGGAGTGACCCACATCTCAAAGAGGGATGTCACCACAATTGAGGTTACAGGTCTGCTCACAAGGCCTGTGAGCTACCCAGGAAATGCAATACTATTATAGCCACCAAGTAAAAGAAGGTTGGGCTTCATTTTTAAAGAGAGAAATGTAAAAACTTGACTTTCGATTTTGATGTTCATGTCCTTACGCCAAAAAATCAAACCAAATAGCAACTGAACTGACTATGTATAAATTCCCCCAAACCTTTGAAATTTAAAGTAGCTGTAGGAAACTTGAATCCAGAAAAACTCATCCATTCATTCCCTCATTACACACACACACACACACACACACACACACACAAAAGGTTCTGAGTTTGCAAAATGATAGGCTGAAAGACCAAGTGTGGCCTGAAGTTCAGGATTTTTTGTTCCGCATGGTTTAAAAAATGAGTTTTCCACATTCAGAAGTGGAGCTTACAAATAAATAAACAAATACCATCTCACACCAGTTAGAATGGCTATCATTAAAAAGCCAGGAAACAACAGATGCTGGAGAGGATGTGGAGAAACAGGAATGCTTTCACACTGTTGGTGGGAATGTAAATTAGTTCAACCATTGTGGAAGACAGTGTGACAATTCCTCAAGGATCTAGAACTAGAAATACCATTTGACCCAGCAACCCCATTACTGGGTATATACCCAGAGGATTATAAATCATGCTCCTATAAAGACACACACACACGTATGTTTATTGTGGCACTATTCACAATAACAAAGACTTGGAACCACCCCAAATGTCCATCAATGATAGACTGGATTAAGAAAATGTGGCACATATACACCATGGAATACTATGCAGCCATAAAAAAGGATGCGTTCATGTCCTTTGCAGGGACATGGATGAAGCTGGAAACCATCATTCTAAGCAAACTATCACAAGGACAGAAAACCAAACACTGCATGTTCTTACACATAGGTGGGAGTTGAACAATGAGAACACATGGACACAAGGTGGGGAACATCACACACTGTGGCCTGTCGGGGGGTGGGGGCTGGGGGAGGGATAGCATTAGGAGAAATACCTAATGTAAATGACTAGTTGACAGGTGCAGCAAACCAACATGGCACATGTATACCTATGTAACAAACCTGCACGTTGTGCACATGTACCCTAGAACTTAAAGTATAATAATAAAAAATAAAATAAAATATAAAAAAGGCCGGGCATGGTGGCTCACGCCTGTAATCCTAGCACTTTGGGAGGCCAAGGTGGGTGGATCACGAGGTCAGGAGATTGAGACCATCCTGGCTAACATGGTGAAACCCCATCTCTACTAAAAATACAAAAAAATGAAATAAATAAATAAATATACAATAAATAAATAATGTAAGTTAGTTCCCAATGCACCTTTTTAAAAAATCTTAAGATCTGGTCCCCATGGATGAATTAGCTAACACTAAGGGGTTCTGCCCCCTTGTGGGTGGGCAGGGAGTTCCCCAGTTCACAGCCAACCCCATTCAACCTGCTTCTCTCCTTGGTGTTACCTGCCTGGGCCCTGCCAGTGTTTGTGCTCATGAGCCCTTGATTTGGCTAAGCTGGGTGCTGAGGTTACACAATGGCAGATGATGTCATTGCTTTGCTCACAGGGCTATCTCCTCTGCCCTCAGGGCTCACCATCTAGTGGGGAGGAGAACCCATGTGCACCAACAGACAGAAGACAGAGTCCGGGGTGGGGGGGTTGGAGGAAGGAAAAACCCATGAGGAAAAGCGAAGTTGGGACAATGTCATAGAGACTCTAGAAGCAAGGGTAGACTTCTACTAGGTGGAAAAGAGGGCAGGGGTGGGAGAATGGCATTCTAGAGCAAAGGAACAATTCAGCTGGTGAATGGTGCTCCTAGAGGAAGTGGCGCATGTGAAGCAGAGAAGAGGCAGGAGCCAGACTGGGGAGACCTTTTTGGCCAGGCTGAGGAACTGGCATTTTATTCTGGTGGTTTTGAGGCAGAGGGAAGAGCTGATCTGACTTGTGTGTGTCTAGAAGATGACTCTCATGGCCCTGTGGAGGCTGGATCGTAAGAGAGCAAGATCCGAGGGAGGAAGAGCAGCAGGTAGGAGGTTCTTGTAATTGTTTAGGTGAGAAGTAACAGGGCTTTGATTTGGGGAGGTGCCAGCGAGTGGGAGAAGGAACAGATTTGAGAGGGATTTAGGAGGTCAGATTGACAGGTCTTGGCGATTCCTCAAGGTGGAAAGTAAAAACTGGGACGCAGTGGCACACTGGTGTGCAGTGTTATCCTGGCCATGGCAGTAGCTGCCCTTTGTTAGGGGTTCTGGGGCATTTGCAGTACTTGCCCATGCATTAACTCACCCCAGTTTCAAAGTCAAAGACACCAACCTACTGCCTGTCCACAGGCTTCGTGCAGCACTTCCTAGGTGCCAGGCTGAAGCGTTGCCTTCACATTCACTCATTGAGTCATCACAACTTCCCTAGGAAGCAGTTACTATTCTTACATCATTTTACAGATGAGGAAACAGAGGCCCATAGAGGCAACGTGAATATCCCAGGGTCACACAGCTAATAAGCGACAGAGCCAGGATTTGAACCCACATCATCTGCTCCAGAGCCTTTGCTCTGCTGCCTGGGGGCGGGGCCAGAAGAGTGGTCACTGAGCACAGAGACCTTCTGCACACAGAGCAGCCTGAGCAGACTGCAGCAGGCTAGTAGTGTGTGCATCCCACACATTTCTCCAGTGAGCATCTAGACGTGAAATCCCGAGGCCTTGTATGGGCTTTCTAGCTCCAGAAATTTGAGGAGATGTGGGTTAGGCAGGGAAGAAGGAAATGCTGAGCCCAGGTTGCCAGCACTGTGGGCAGTGAAGGAGAGCAGTCAGGTCACACCACACAGGTCCCTTCCCCGCCCCAGACCACAGACCCTCCAACAGCTTTCAGTTATGTTGAGCATCAAATCCAAATTCCTAACCACAGCCCATAAGACTCTGAAGTAATATGGCCCCTACCCACCTCTGGGACATCTTTTCTTGCCATGCTCCCCTCACACATCGCACATACACTGGCTCCTTTCAGTCATCCTTTTCCACCCCAGGACCTTTGCATTTGCTGTTTCCCCTGCCAAGTATGCCCTTTTTCTCTTTGTGCGGCTGGTTCCTTCTCATCATTCAGATCTCCTCTGCTTTAGTGTGAACTCCATGAGGGCATGGACTGTGTCCGTCCTGTTCACTGTTGTATTCCCCAAGCTTATGGGCCCAGTACACAGAAAGGGCTCTCTAAGTATTTGTTGAATGAATGAGCTATTTTGGTACCTGCTGTGTGTCAGGCACTTTACAAACATTAATTCGTTTAATCTTCAAAACAACCGTGTGAATTAGTGTGATTGTTATTCCCATTTTATAGATGAAGCACTGGGAGGTGACTTGACTTGCCCAAGGTCACAGGGCTTAGGAAGAAACAGAGCTGGAACTGGAACTTGACTCCTGACTTATGCTGGCCCCCCTAAACACATTGCTCCTAAGTGCGCATTCAGGCAGGTTTTTTTTTTTTTTTTTTTTTGGAGACAGAGTCTCGCACTGTCGCCCAGGATGGAGTGCAATGGCACAATCTCGGCTCACTGCAACCTCCACCTCCCAGGTTCAAGCCATTCTCCTGCCTCAGACTCCCAAGTAGCTGGGATTACAGGCACGCACCACCATGCCCAGCTAATTTTTGTATTTTTAGTAGAGACGGGTTTTCACTATGTTGACCAGGCTAGTCTTGAACTCCTGACCTCGTAATCCGCCCACCTCAGCTTCCCAAAGTGCTGGGATTACAGGCGTGAGCCACCTCGCCCGGCCGAGGCAGGGTCTTCGTTGAGAAAGGCCGGGGCTCTGTCCTTCCGTGTGCTGCTTTACATGGCTGACTTAGACTTCCCTAGAAAGGAATTGAAGCAATTCTGGTGGCCTCTCAGCTGGGGTTGTTAAACACCCTGGTTGTTCCACCTTTTCATTCTTATTTATTAAAAACTCCACAGAATTAGAGAAGTTCTTCAGAAAGCGAAGCAGAGTTCTCTGCTCAATGAGAAAGTCACCCCATTCCAGTAGGAGATGCAGCCAGAACCCACAGGATGGAGCATCCCCGCAAGGATGCCGGGAACAGAGGGGTGAAGTGCTTTCCTCTGGTCCCGTGTTTTCTCCACCAACTTCTTAGTTGCCTAGATCCTTGCTACTTAAAGTGAGGTATGAAGACCAGCAGCAGCAGCAGCAACAGCACCTACGAGAGTGTTAAGAATACAGAATCTCAGCACACACACCCCCACTCCACCTACTGTGCCAGAACCCACGTTTTAACAGCATCCCCAGGGGATCTGGTGATTCATATGCACAAAAAGTTTGAGAAGCACTGGCCTAGAGGACAGCCTCTGAGAATGACCTCCTCATCACTAGACTGGGAGCTCCCTAAGGACGGGGACTGTATCTCGTTGTGTCCTCAAGGCCCCCTGCACAGTACCAGCCACCTAGTAAGTACTCAGTCATGTTTCTTGAATGAGTAAATTTATGAAGGAATCTAGTCACATACAGCCAGCTTAGGCACAGATAGAATCATTTACTATGCATGTTGTGCAGCCCTGTCCCCTGCCGTGACCCCCTCCAGCAAGCTTTCCAACAAAGAGGCCCAACCCCAGCCCTGGGACTCTCCTCTTGGCCTATGGTCTTGTGAGGGAGGCCCAGCAACAGGGAGTTGGTTTCTGTAGGCCCTAGACTTTGGACAGGATGCTGAACGGCTTGTCCCCTCCCTGTTTCTTCCATCCTCCCACCAAAAAAAAAAAAGACCCAAGGAGGAACTTCTGAGGTGCCCACACTGTTGATTGCTCTCTTTACTGAGGCCATGGCTTCCTCAGCACACATGGCCACCACAGTCCCTGTCCCACATCTCAAATTGCCCCCTGGAAATCCGAGTTCCTCCCAAAGTGCAGAAGGTGCTGTCAGGTGCTGGCTACCAAGCCCTTGCTGCATGTGGAACCAAAATAAACCCCTGTTGATATGGAAACGGGTTGAATTATTTTAAGAAAAAAAAAATTGCTCCTTCATTAAATCGTGTTGTTATGGCAACCGGAATTAGGAAAGTAACTTGGCCATGGAGGTTATGTGCAATGTTTTGGGACCGAGAATTTTCAGAATAGTGGAAAACAGTTTGTGAGTACATCTCCCTGCCCCCGACTCTGCCCGGAAAAGGAGGATGAAGGCCAGTTGAGCATCCAGCCACCTTACCTGGGTGGACTTGTGCAGGGTGGCTGGGGGCTGCTCTCAGGGGCCAAGCCTGCGGTTGTGCAGGCTGAGGCCATAAAGGATTATGTGGGAAAGATAGCTAACTGGGCGGAGGATGTCCAGACCACAGGTCCAGCACTGTCTGGGTGTACAAGTAGTCCTCCACTCTGCTGCAAAAAGAGTGTCCCAAATTCCTGGAATTAAGGAAAGGTGGGAGGCTTAAATAACAACAATAGCTACTCTTTATTGTGTCTTTACTGTGAGCCAGGCACTGAGCTAAGAAGTACTGGACACACTCATAGCAACCCTGTGAGACATTATTATTATCTCAGTTTTGCAAATACAGACTGTGTCTTAGCTCAGTGAAGAGACTTGTCCAAAGTCCCACAGTAAGTAAGTATAAGGTAAATTAAAGAATTGCAGCCGTAGCAGCAGCAGCAGCAGCAGCAGCAGCAGCAGCAGCAGTTCCGTAGTAGCATTTTAGCAGCAGGGAGGG
The DNA here is from genome assembly GCF_000951045.1 of Mandrillus leucophaeus. NCBI lineage: Eukaryota > Metazoa > Chordata > Mammalia > Primates > Cercopithecidae > Mandrillus > Mandrillus leucophaeus. Next base: position 410,086 of record NW_012098532.1, on the reverse strand, counting down.
GCTACACAACCCCTTGACATACTCACACTCAGTCCTCCTCAGAAGCAGGAGTGGATACTTGCAAAGACAGTTGGCTGAAGTGAGATTCACTCATTTATTCATTCAACATGCATTTAATGACCACTTGCCATGTGCCAAGCACTGTGGATATGCTGGTGACCAAGACAGACAAGGTCCTTGACCTCAGGGAGCTTACAGTCCAGGATAGGGCAAACAGACAGTCATCAATGAAACCACTTACCAAGAAAAGCTTCAAGTAGTGGCAAGTGCTATGAAGAAAAGCAAGCAGAGTGATGTGGCTAGGGTGACTAGGATCAGGACACCATAGCAAGATCAGAGGTCTATCTGAAGAGGTGATATTTGAGCAGAGACCCAAATGAAGGAAGGAAGCAAGCCATGTGAAAATCAGGGAAAAGAGTGTTCCAGGCAGAGGGAACAGCCAGTTCAAAGGTCTTGAAGTAGGAATGGACCTGGCATGTTTGAGGAGCAGCAAGAAGGCCCCTGTGATAAGAAAAGAGCCAGCAAGCAGGGAGGGGCAGAGGCCAGATCATTCAAGCCTTATAGATCATGGTAAGGACTTTGCATTTTAGTCCTGTGTGATGAGAATCTATGGGAAGATGTGCTGGGGAGCAACGGGATGTGACTTACTTCTTTCTTTACTAATAGCTTTCTTGAGATGTAACTCACATACCATGCAATTCACCCATTTAAAGCATACAATTCAGTGACTCTTAGAATGTTCCCAGATATGCACAAGCGTCACCATTTAATTCCAGAACATTTTTATTATGCCAAAAAGGAGACCTCTTTCCCATTAGCAGTCACTTCCCACTTTTGCCAACCCCTACCTCTCCCCAGCCACTAGTAACCACTAATCAACTTTCTGTTTCGATGGATTTGCCTAATCTGGATATATCACAGAAATGGAGTCATATTATGTGTGGCCTTTTGTTACTGGCTTCTTTCACTTAGTGTAATGTTTACAAGGTTCATCCATGTTGTAGCCTGGATCAGAACTTCATTCCTTTTTTTTCCTTTGAGGCACAGTCTCATTCTGTCACCCAGGCTGGAGTGCAATGGCGGGATCTTGGCTTACTGCAACCTCCACCTCCTGGGTTCAAGCGATTCTCCTGCCTCAGCCTCCAAAGTATCTGGGATTACAGGCTTCTGAGTCTTCACTTTCCCGTTCTCACAGGGAGGCTGAACATGGCTAGCAGAAAATAGTTATTGTGGTAATGAGAGAGAGTTGAAGTAAACCACAAAACAGTGTTTACAGTATGATTCCATCTTTGTTTGGCATAGGAAAATTTCTAGAAAGATATACCCAAGGTATCAGCCGTGGTTGCCTCTGGTGTATAGGATTATGAATGTTCTTTTCCTCTTTCTGTTTGTTTGTATGTTCTGATTTTTAACTATGATAAGCATGTTTCGCTTTTGTGATAAGAACAAAAAAGAAAAGCATAACAGAAAAGCATGACAATTTTTAAAAGAGGGAATTGCCTAGAAGCCATTAGCAAGCAAAGGGAGTGGAAAGGGTAGCAGCAGCCTCCTGTCTGGAGCAGGCTTCTGAGCCATGCCCCAGCCCACGGGACAGCATGTGTCAATGCGCCTCTCAAACTGCAAAGGGCCCTTCCTGCCAGAGGAGGTTGGAAGCCCCAGGAAGCCGACCCTGAGGCAGAGATTAGTGTGCAGGAAGTTTGTTAGGGAGGCTCTTGGGATCCACAACTGTGGAAAGTGGGTGAGGAGGCAGGATTATGCAGAGGGGGTAACGTAAACTGCAACAAAGGCCACAGTCAATCCAAAGGGGAAGCTCTGGAGCTGAGAAAGCCCCACAGAGCTGCCCTGAGTTGAGGTGAGGGAGCCACCTTGGCAAGATGTGACACTGGACAAGGTAATCCCCAAAGAGGGCTAACAACAAAATGCCTTCTGGCAGCTCGGCCAACATTTAAGAGAGTAAGTAATTTATCCCTGAGGTGGAACCTTGGCAGCACATCACAGTGTCCACTATAAGAGGACTGTTTGGCAGAGATGACCTCCATAAAGGCAAGTCGATAGGCAGATACGAGGGGAATTTGGGAAGAGGAAGAATTCATCTTTGAACTCAGAAACCTGGCTTCATCTTCCATTCTGAGCTCTGATCTCCATTCCTGATTTGTCTTCTCAGACAGTGACCTTTGAAGAAGCGATAGGCCAATTTATGATTCTTTAATTGCTCTGGAATGCAGACAGGGTGGAAGTATTATTGGCCTCCTTTTGTAGATATAGAAAGCTGAGTTCAGAGGGAACACACAGCGAGGTTGTGATGAGGCAGAGTCTCAAAACCAGGTCTGTCCAACTCCATGCCCCAACTTCTTTCCCTGTTAACACAGCTGCCCAAACTTTCAAGCAATTTGGGTTGTGGTCAGATGGATAAATCCGTTCCTCCTCGTTAACACTGAACCAGTTTGTTTTCCATGTCCAGCAATCAATTTTCAGATGAGCTAGTCCCAATCCTGCAGATTACAAAGTCAAATTTGACTCAGTTGGTGCAACCTAAAGGGCCCCTTACTATCCTGAAAAGCTGCTGTGTTTGGAGGAAGGCAGAGCTTCCTCCCACCAAGGACAATCCTGAACCTCCCCAAGTTTGGGGGGGCGGGGGGCGTGAGAGGCTGCAGGCAGACTGACTGAGTTAATCCTGAGTTAATCTTATTAACCTATGAGATCAATTGGCTACAGGCGCCAGGCAAGTGACAGCACAGGCATTAATTCAGCAGCAGCCGGGGCAGCCTGACAGCCAGGGGCTGATTTATCAGGCCTTTTAATGGATGGGATTGCATTTAGCTAATTGAGTCTGGGGCTGGCATGGATAAGACAACCCCCTTGTGATATGCAACTGCTCAGTGGACGTCCTGCCATTGTTGGGGGAAGGGTGACAGAAGGAAATAAGAAGGCAGATGACAAGGAATGCTCCCTTCCTGGCCACTGTAAGGGCTGGTGTTGGGTTCCAGGTATCTCTAACATGTGAACCATTAGTGTAGTGTAGGGCAGTGATTCTCAAAATGTGATCTTTGCACCAGCAGCATCCGTTGGGAACTTGTTAGAAACGCAGATTCCTGGGCCCTCCCCAGACCTCCTCAATTTGAATGTCTAGGAGTGGGGCGCAGCAATTCCTGTTTTATCAGGCTCTCCAAAGAATTCTGATGCACGCACTCAAGCTCAAGACCCCCTAAAGGAGTTATGAGTGCAAACTCTAGTACCAGGCAGCCTGGGTTATAGTAGCTGTGATATCAGGCAAGCCATCTAACCTCTCAGTGTCTCAATTTCTTCATCTGTGAAATGAGGAAAATAATAGTACCTGCTTCATAGGGCTGTCATGAAGATTAAATTTGTCAAGTGCCTAGAGCAATGCCTGTAGTAAGGGCTATATATATATAAATGTTAACAACTGTTATCGTTGGAAATAATGGAGCATGGGACTTCTGTCTGCTCCCTCAGTATGACAGTAATTCTAACTGGATCATAAAGTTTCCTGTGATTTAATAAGTAAAAAAAAAAATGGCACAAAATTGTATCTTTACTACAATTGTACTTATGTAAAAATACTTATGCACATGGACAAGGTGAAATTATGGATGGTTTCTTTAATCACAAGCTTTTGAAATGTGGTTAAACATAATAGATCTTTGAGGTCCAAATATTAAATAAATTCAGATGGACAAGAATAACATTGAATCACAAGATAAGCAAAGGACAGAGTTGAAGTAGAGACTACTATAGAGGACTCATGATAAAAGACTGCATCCGTGGGTCCCCACTCCACTCAGGGGCAGGGGCGTGGTTCTGGGCTCATCAGGTTATACTAGAGCAAAATGAAGCTCAAGATTCCTCAAGGTTAGAAGGGAGGAGACGTGAGCAAGAGTGTGGTCCACCTGAGGATGCTTAATAACAGTAGCAAGGATGGTTGGCCCCAGTGAGGACAGCTAGGGGGTGCTCACGGGGTCTGGGCAATGGATTCATCCTCAGGGAGGGAGAAAGAGTCCAGCTGAGAACGAGGGTGGTCTTGGAAGCTGAGAGACTTGGCTAGCTGTTGTGGGAAAGTCTGACCACTTTTGAGAGCGCCAACTAAATCTCCATCTATAAAGGATAAGTACAACTAGTCAGTGAGTTTTTATCTCCATTTTGCCACCTACATATCTATAGGTACCAGGGTCCTACAGATTGGGCTGTGAAATCCCGGCATAGGGCCAGGAAAGCTGATTTCAAGATCAAGATTCAGGTCAAATGATTGGGGTGGGCATGTGTTGAGCTTGAAACTCCAACTATGCATGCTACTCTCAGCCCCATTTTCCCCTTTAAACTAGAACAAAGACACTAGTAAAAGTTTACTGAGGTCTGAGTACGGGGCTTGTCTCTATAGTATATATCTTTGCATCCCAGTAACCAGTTTACTTTTAAATGGTAGTATATCTGTTGATACATAGTCACTATAGGGTCTAGTATGATGCACTAGAATTTCTGCAGTTTATCACAGCTGCCTTGATCACATTTTGTGGCCATTCTTTTGATGCTTAAGTGTGATATTGTGGTATGTTTCTTACTTACCAAGGTTCTTTTCTGATAACAACTTTATTAAAACAAAAACATGTGCAAACCACACAATTCACCCATTTGAAGCATACAATTCACTGGGTTTTAATATATTCAGAGTTGCACAACCATCACCACAATCCATTTTAGAACGTTTTTTCATCCCAGAGAGAAACTGTACCCATTATCAGTCACTCCCCATTTCCCCTCAATCCCCTCCCCAGCCCTAGGCAACCACTAATCGACTTTGTGTCTTAATGGATCTGCCTATTCTGGACATGCCATAGGATCAAATCACTGACTATGTGGCCTTTTGTGACTGGCTTCTTTCACATAACATGATGTTTCAAGGTCCATCCATGTTATAGCATGCGTCAGTACTTCATTCCTTTCTGTGACTGGATAATTCCATTGTATGGATAGACCACATTTTTATTTATTTATTTATTTAATTTTCCATTCACTGGTTGATGGACATTTTGATTGCTTCCACTTGTTGGGTATGGTGAATAATGCAGCTATGAACATTCATGTTCAAGTTTTTGTGTGGACATAGGTTTCCAATTTTCTCGGGTACATACCTAGGAGTGGAAGTGCTGGGCCAAATGGTAACTCTGTGTTTAACATTTTGAGGAACTGCCAGACTGTTTTCCATCACATTACATTCCCACCAGCAATGTATTAACACAAGGGTACCACTTCCTCCACATCCACACCAACATTTGTTTGACTTTTTTATTATAGCCATCCTAGTGGGTGTGAAGTGGGATCTCATTGTGGTTTTTATCAGCATTTCCCTAATAACTAATAACTAATGATGTCGAGCATCATTTCATGTGTTCGTAGGCCATTACCACATAATCAAAAGATTATATAGTACTATCTTTTGAGAAATGTCTGTTCAGATCCTTTGCCCATTTTGATTTGGATTATTTGTCTTTCTATTATTGATTTGTAAGATATTTTTATATGTTCAGACACAAGTCTCTTATCAAACATATGATGTGCAAATATTTTCTCTTATTTTGTAGGCTGCCTTTTCGCTTTTTTCTTGAGATAGTCTCTGTCACCCAGGCTGGAGTGTAGTGGGACCATCATGGCTCACCACAGCCTCGAACTCCTGGGCTCAAGCAATTCTCTACCTCAGCCTCCCAAGTAGCTGGTACTACAGGTTCACATCACCATGCCCAGCTAATTTTGTCTTCCTCTTGTAGAGACAGGGTCTTGCTATGTTGATCAGGCTGGTTTCAGATTCCTGGCCTTGAATGATCCTCCCACATCAGCCTCCCAAAGTGTTAGGATTACAGGCATGAGCCACCGTGCCTGGTTTCTTTACACTTTCTTGAAGGTATTATTTGTGACACAAAGGTTTTTAATTTTGACGAAGTCAAATTTCTGTTTTTCTCTTTTGTTACTTGCACTACTAATGTCATATCTAAGAAACCACTGCCTAATCTAAGGCCTTAAAGATTTATACCTGTGTTTCCTTCTACATTTTATAGTTTTAGTCATTACATGTGGGTCTTTGACCCATTTTGAGTTTAATTTTGTATATATATGAGAATGAATTCCAACTTCATTCTTTGGCATTTGGATATTCAGTTGTCCTAGCGCCACTTACTGAAAAGACTATTCTTTTCGTCATTGAATGGAATTGGCACCCTCGCCAAAAATCAATCAGCCATAGATGTATGGATTTATTTCAGGACTCTCAGTTTCTTTCCACTGATCTATATGTCTATCCTTATGTTAGCAACACACTATTTTGATTACTATAGCTTTGTATGAAGTTTGACATTGGGAAGTGTGAGTCCTCCAACTCTGATCTTTTTGAACATTGCTTTGACTGTTCTGGGTCCCCTTAATTTCCATATGGATTTTAGGATCAGGTGGTCAATTTCTACAAATAAAGTGGAATTTTGATAGGGATTGCATTGAATCTGTAGATCAATTTGAGGAATATTGCCATCTTAACAATATTAAGTATTTTGATCCATGAACATGTCTTTCCGTTTGTTTCTACCTTTAACTTTTTATCATGTTTCTTGGTTTTTAGCATACAAGTTTCACGCCACGTTTGTTAAATTTATTGTTATGTGTTTTATTCTTTTGATGATACTGTAAATGGAATTGTTTTCTTAATTTCATTGCAGGTTGTTCATTGCAAGCATATAGAAATACAATTTTTAAATTGATTTCATGGCCCTGCAACCATGTTGAACACAATTATTAGTTCTAATAGTTTTTTAGTGAATTCCTTAGGATTTTCTATGTACAAGATTATGTCATCTCTGCAAATATAGGTTACTTCTCCCTTCTAATCCATATGCCTTTTATTTCTCTTTCTTGTCTGATTGCTGTAGCTAGAACCTCCAGTACAATGTTGGACAGAAGTAGGGAAAGTGGATACTCTTGTCTTGTTCCTGATCTTAGGGGAAAAGCATCCAGTATTTCACCTTTAACTGTGATGTTATTGTTGGTTTTTTATAGATGCCCTTTGTCAGGTGACGGAAGTTTCCTTTTATTCCTAGTTTGTTGAGAGTTTTTATCATGAAAGAGTGTTGGATTTTATCAAATCATTTTTAGTCTATCAATATGGTGTATTACATTAATTGATTTTCAAATGTTAACACAATCTTGCATTCCCAGGATAAATCCCACTTGGTCATCGTGTATGATCCTTTTTATATGTTGCTGGATTTGGTTTGTTAATATTTTGTTGGGGGTTTTTGCATCTATACTCATAAGAGATATTGGTCTGCAGTTTTTTTGTGATGTTTTTGTCAGTTTGGGTATCAGGGTAATCCAGGCCTCAGAGAATGAGTTGAGAAGTATTACCTCCCCTATATAGTTTGTGAAGAATTGACATTAATTCTTCTTTAAATGTTTGGAAGAATTCACCAATGAAGTCATTTATGTCTGGGCTTTTCTTTGTCAGCACTTTTGATTACTACTAATTCAATCTCTTTGCTTGTTATTTGTTTATTTGGGGTTTTGATTTCTTGTCCAGTCATCTTCAATAGTTTGTGTCTTTCTAGGAATTTAAGCATTTCATTTAAGTTGTCTAATTTAGTGTCATACAGTTGTTCATAGTATTCCTTTACAATCCATTTTGTTTCTGTAAGGGTAATTATAATGTCCCCTCATTTACTTATGATTTTTGTAATTGGGGTCTTCTCTCTTTGATTCTTGATCAATCCAGCTAACCAAATTTCTTTTGAATTCCCGTTTGGCCCTCCACCTCCTTCTGCCTATATTTGAGAGCCTTGGCCAACCTAAGAACATACATATATGTCTTTTACAGTCAAGAAAATGAGTCTTTTCTACACTCCTGCATGTGGAGCTCTCAGCCTGAATCTCCAAAGCAAATTGTTATGTCTCCTCATCTAACTGAGGCAGATTCATTCTGAACCAGCTTCTTTATTAGCCAGTGGCTGTGGTGCATAAGGCTGTCAAAATTCTACCCTCTCACTGTGGAAATTAAGCTGCAGCCCTTTTAGTATATGGCCATCAGCCAAGTGTTGCTCATTTCTGACTAAATATGAGGGCCTGGGGAAGAGCAGAAGGCAGCAGGCCCTGGCTAGCTGGGACCCCCACGCAAGGCATTGTGGATACGCCTGGGGCCTGCTTTTCATGAGTGCCACTCGCTTTGGGTCTTGAATGGGAACAGAGGCAAGTTAGAAAAGCAGAGGCCTGCTCCTGTTCGGACCATATGTCTCCTTGGTCACGGCACCCAGGACTGTGCTTCCCTATTTGGCAGGGACTCAGCCGACAGATGGTAAAGTCAGGAAGTCAGGAAAAAGCACTGGGGATTTGTGCAAGTGCTGATTCTGGCTAGTGTTTGGGGGTCCCTGGCCCAGTTGGTCACCTTTCCTCTTCCCTCTGCAAGCCCTAAGCCTGGCTAGGGTGCTACTGTGGAAGCATTCATTAGTTCGGAAGATGTCTCAGAGCCACATGTCCACTTAAAGATTATTTCCAGACTAATGAAAAATCTGTGTGTGCAAGCAGGTCCCCATTTTAAAATGGAGCAAAGCCCACCAACATTTCCATGGTAAGGAAATGGCAACAAATCAACTCTTTGGGATGAGTATGTGGTGAGCTTGAAACTCAAACCAAGTGTGACCGCCTCAGCCCCACCCTGGGCTGCTGACTCAGGACCAAGAGGAAGAGGGAGCTGCCAGACTTCACAATTTCTGTAAACAGTTCTTGAAAAAGGAACCACACACTTGTCTTTCTGCCAGCCCCCAGCTTGTCCCCATAGCTGACAGCGCTGCCATTGTCTTTTCTCTGACACCCTAGGTCAGGGCTTCTTAACTCGAGCTCCATGGACCTCCAAGGGGTATGTGGAGAGAATTTAGAGGGTTTACAAACTTGGATGGGAAGATTATTTGATCTTTTCTCCACGAACCTCAAACAACAATTTAGCATTTTCTCAAATTAGGAATGTAGGTGACAAACCACAGTAGTATTAGCAGTATCTGTGACTTTATCACCAACAGAAATCACAAATATTTTCATATCACATTACAGTTGTAAGTATCTCAAAAAATCATTTGTGTTCATCACCACTTCAACATTTCTAATCTATAGAATTGCCACTAAATATTATGATTAAATGCATTATGAAAGTAGTAACATAACTAGATCACAAAATTTAAAAATATTTTTCTAACCATTTCGGTATGATTGTTTGCCTTTGTGATTCTATGTATTTTATTTTATGCACGTGAAAACATTATTCTGAGAAGGGATCCGGAGGTTTCACCAAACTGTCAAAAAGGTCCATGATCTAAAAAAGACCAAGACCCTGTCCTGGATCTTGGAACTCTCCTGCTCCATGGGCCTCACTTCTGATCCACAGAACTTTGCCTATCTTACTGGAGGGGTCAAAAGCACTTGCATGTTAGTGCTGTGACACTGGACAGGAAAAACTTTCTGTGCCTAGTTTCTTAATCTGCAAAAGGGGGAATAATGACACTACCTACCGTATAGGGTTGTGATGATTCAATGGGTTAAGAAATGTAAACCACTTAATGCCCAATACATGGTAAGCACTATTAGTTACTTTTGTTGTTATTGCTGGTTTATATCAATCATCTCATTAATATATGCTATTATTATCTCAATTTTCAGAAAAAGGAAACTGGGGCTTAGGAGAAGTGAAATGACCAAGTCAAGGGAACACAGAAAGGGAGTGGCAGAGCCAGGGTTCAAAGCCAGGTCTATGTGACTCTCAAGCCCAGTAGAGGTCACTCTTTAGCACACTACTGAGACGAGGTGATGGCCCTCAGAGAAATGGAAGCCATCAATGGGGTGCTCGCTGGGAAGGAACAAGCAGCTCTGCAAGCTCCTGCTTTGTTTCCCCCACTTGTCCCTACTGTCCACACCTCCAACCTTATCTGGGGGGCTCCCAGCTCCACGTGCATACCAGCAGCCCTCAGCCAGGTCTCAGGGGGCCAGTCCTCCTTCCAAAGGCCATTGCCAATGCAGCCTTCATCTGCAAAGAGGACAAGTCCATGTTCTCCCACTGAACCACAGTCTTGCAGTAACAAACTCACTTTAGAGTCATGGACCAGCCTCTGCTCCCAAGTGGATCTCAAGCCTCACAGGCCAGTGGGGTAGGGATTAGAGGGCCTGAGGGGAAACCCAGAAGGGCAGGGGCTTGTCTGGGGAGTGGAGGCAGTTTCGTGGAGGAAGTGGTCTTGGAACTGAGGAGAAGATTGATTGCCAGTTGGAGTGAGGCCAGGAGTGTTCATGAATTTTTAAGGGAGAGGGAATGGAGTGTGCAAAGGCCCAGAGGCATGCAAGGGCCTGGTAGGTACAGAGAAGCAGGAAGGAATTCAAGATGTCTGGAATTTGGGCTGAGTAGAAGAGGAAAGAAGGATAGCATAGGCAGATTAGATGGCATAGATAATTAATGAGCAGATAGAAAAGAAAATACCAAAATTAGGTCTACAACTCTTCCCACGAGAAAAGAGAGCCATTGAGGGGTTTTGTACAGGAGCAGCAAGGCCAGGTGTGTGAATTCAAAGGCCCATGGCCCCCACCCCCAGGCATGTTGAAGGTGGACCTATTAGAACAGGCAGAGACTAGAGCCTGCTTCAGTAGCCCAGGTGAGAGAGGAGGAGGGGCTGAACTGTGGGTGGAGAGGTCATGAATTTGAGGACACTCTTTCCGGCAAGCCTCATAGCCAACAGGCCTCATCTGTATGATGTAAGAGGTGAAAGAGACCACAGTCACTGGGGGCACCTGCCCTTCTCTAGCTTGGTCGTGTGAGGAGATCCTACAAGGCAAGGTTTCCCCAGGCCGTGGGACCTTTGCCATGAGTTCACCTGCTGACACCTTCCATTTTAGCCTCTTTCTCACCTGAACAGCCCACTGTAAGAGCAGAATAAAAAGCCCTGGCCCTACTTTCCCACACAAACACACCACCCCCACCCCCCATCAGGAGAGTTGCTGAGGTGAGGGGCCCTGCTCTACCCCATGTGTGGCAGGCAGGAAGGGGAGAGGGGACACAGGGAGCAGGTCAGGGCCTGCTCTCTGTCAAAGGAAATATCCACCCTCCTAAGCCTTTAAGAAACTGTTTTCTTCCAAGTAGGTCCCGCTGTTACCAGGGCAACCGAGAGCCCTGGTATTTGTGTTTCTGTCTTTGGAGTCCCTGGGGAGAAGTGGCCTGCAGAGCTTTCCCTAGTCTGGGCAGGATACAGGAAGTGCTGGCCGGAGGTGGAGCCCACTCCCCACCTCCCATTAAGGGGGTGGTCTCTTGCCTGATTAATGCCTCTCCTTATCCCCTGGAAGAGTCCACCCCCACCCTCAGGAGCCAGTTCTGGTGGTCAAGGGCACAGGCTTTGGCTCCTATGGACCTGGTTTCTCGAGGACAGAATTCTGCACCCACCTTGTGGTACATCTCTCTCAAATGGGTGTCACCTGCTGTCTAAGGCAGGTATCCAGGAGGGGCGAGCTCACATCAGACCATGGCACCTGCTGAGGGATCGTCGCACACGCTATGTTTCTTGATCACTTACTTTGTGCTAGAACTGGATCTGTGGGTCGGTTCTTGCTCCAGGGAGCTCTAGGGGAAGGCTCAGAACCAAATTGGCCATTAAATGTCACCTGGGCTAGTTAGTTCCCAAGGCTCTGTGCTGCTCTAGGCTGGGCTGTGTTGGATGTTAGAATTGCCTAGGGAGCTTTCTAGATGTAGAAATTCCTGGAGATTCTGTTTCCAACGGCGTGGGTACAGGTGGGGAGTAGAGGTTAAGAGTACGGGCTCTGGATGTCAAACTGCTGAGGTTCACAGTCAAACTCGGCAAACGGGGCAAGGGACCTCAAGCCACTTGCCTGACTGGTTTCCTCACTTGCAGAATGAATGTGGGGAAGTTACAGCTGTTTCACAGGCAGCAAGATTTTCCTTGCCTTCCTCCATTGGTCAGCCCAGGGGAGAGTTTTTAGGACCCTCGCCATCCTTGTCACCCCTCTACTGCCCCCTTTCCCTCCCTCCCTCCCTCCCTCCCTCCCTTCCTTCCTTCCTTCCTTCCTTCCTTTTATTCTGATGTTTTCTTACTCCTGGCAAGCCAAAGGGCTTCTGTGAGGTGTGGCTTTGTCCCCTTCCACAGGGCAGCCAGGGCCCTAGGTGGGCCCTGCCCATCTCGAGGATTCCACACTGCTTTTGCAGCAGCCCAGGAAAGCATTGGCGCATCTGACAGCTAGATCAGTCTGTGATTCTGACCAATCTCCTGTCAATTCACATCCTCAGATTTTCATTTTCACAAGCTTCTTCTAAGCCACATCTTCCCCAACTCAGGCTTCTGCAGTTGCTTTTCTGAACCTGACTGCAGGATCTCAGATGAGCCCCTGGTAAAGGTTATTTCAGTACATCTTTCCAGGTTAGGGAGAGTTTTTCGGCCCCTCATTCCCTTTTAGAGGAGATCTTCTAGTCCTCCAAGCTTCGTACCACCTGCAGATGCCCTTAGCAGGCTGCCTCTAGGTCTCCATCCAGTGGCCCATTTATTCACTCACTTCTTCATTTACGTACCAAACTAGGATTGAGATCCTGCTGTGTACCAAGTAGTGTGCTGGGCCCCAAGGACTCAACAGTGACTAGATAGATCAAGAAGCCATGGCCTGAGAGGGGATGAGACTCATGCCAGAGCCCATATAGAGTCAGCAGCAAGGCTGGACTGGAATCCAGGGTTCTTTTCCCCATTCCCACAGTGCTTCCAGCTTTAGGGTTAGGGCAAGGCTGACTCTGTCTGACTTTTTTCCACCTTCTCTGGCCATAACACAATCTGGGCTCACCTAACACTACTTGTGATGTCATGAGAAATCCCCTGGGTGCTGGAGACCTTGTCAGGCCCCCTGAAGAGTAATGGGTAGTCCCAGTGCTCACTGATGAAGCCCACGACCCCATAACCCTGTCCCTCCCTAGAAGGGGCAGTCAACCACATACTCAGAACTGCCACCTGGCTGGTTCCCCCAGAGCTTCCAGAGATAGTGCACCTGATGCATGCTTCGTTGCTTTGGCAAAGACCCAGAATCCAGACAGGCTGAGACTTTAAGTTTGTCAGGAGTCTCTGCTGGGAGACAGCAAGCACGGTGTATTTGAGTTAAGAGTGTATATGGGTTTGGGAGTCACGAAGACCTGGAGTCCCCCATATGATCTAATATCTCTGAGACTCAGGTCCCTCCGCTCTAAAATTAGAGACAGCGTCACCTGCCTCACTGAATTGTGGAGAGAAAATGAAATGATGTTGGTGAAAGTGCCTGGCACATGGTCAGAAACACTATGGTGTCCTCCCTCCCTCCCTTCCTGTTAAAGGGACAAAGCAAATGTGCCTCTGAAGTGGGGTTTGTTTCCCCCACTGGAATCCTGCAAGCTGGCGGCGGGGGGGGCGGGGTGGGTAGGACAGGGCAGAACTAGGAGACCAGCCTGGCCATGTTAGACTACAGGGCCAGCGGAGTAGGGGCAGAGAGGTGCTAAGTGTCCTCAGAGCTAATGGGCAGCTGCAGGGCTGTGACAGAGCCACTCGCTAGCTGTCAACCTTGGGCCAGTGACTTCTCTCTAAGCCTCAGCATCCTCATCTTTAAGATGAGGGTAAGGGTAGTTAGTTCTTTCCCGCAGGATCATTATCAGAATGAAATAAGGTAACAGATGTGAAGTGCCTGGCATAGCACTCAAAAGTAGCAGAGGCTTAATGAATGTTACCACCCACTTCCCCTGGGAAAAAAAAAAAAAAAAGTCCAACTCATGCTGGGAAACTTGGGCAAATCCCAGAATGGGATTCAGTTTCTTGTGACCCCACAGTCTGTGAGGAGCCATGAGATCTTGCTTGGAGGGCCTCTTACGTGGACTGCTCTGGGGACTTGTGATTCATCTTCACCAGCTAACTCACTGGTATCCCATAGCGCCACCTAGTGCCAAAAAGCGGAAGGGCCCTCCCCATCCCACCTGGTCTCTTTCTCTTCCTTCACTCAAAGTCCCATGCGTGCCTGTGCATGCCTGTAGGGCTGGGCCACCCATAGTCCCTGGGAGAACGAATGCTACTTTTCAAGATGCCCAGTGCTTCCACTTCCCTCCCAGCAATTTCTGCCATCCACAAATGCACAGAACTGTAGGCAGGTCCCTTGAGCCACACCGGCCCTTGGTTTCCTTGTCCAAGGATTTCAAGACTTCAGGGTAGGTTGACTCCGGCAGGGGACCTTGGAAGCACCCGATGCCTACTCTGTACCCATCTATGCTTGCTCAATAACAAAGAGACACAATCTTTACACACCCTTTATATTTTTATTGAGGAGAGAAAGCTTTAGCATACAGAGCAGCTTATCTTCACAACACAGTAATGCAACAATAACACATGTATTCCAAACAAGTTTCCTCCCGAGCCTCTGGGAGACCTTGGGCTGCCTTCATACCCCTGCATGCTTCCCCTCCCCCCACCCCTCTTTCAACCCAAGAAAGCTCCCAAAGCCCACAGTTCCTCTTACAGCTCTTATGGCTGTTACATCACAACAAATATTAAAGATCTGGGAAAGGAAGGAAGAGGGTCCAAGGGAAGCCCAAGCCCCTCCTGCCCCCAGAGGGTGGAAACCAGCTCACTGCTCATCTGCTCTGTCCCTGGCTGTGGCTCTGAGGGTTCGGGGTGAGAAGCACCATGGGAACAGGCAGGACCTGTGCTGAAGGGCCCCTGGAAGTGTGGGTTTAAGGCACCCGTCCTTCACACTCCTCACAGGGACATGAGGTAGTAGGGCCAGAGTGTCGACCATCAGCAAACAGGATCCACCACCTTGAAGAATAGCAGGTCCCCTCGAAGAATAGCAGGTCTCCTCCTGGAATACGTTCTTGAGGAAATCAGACAAAATCAGCTGAAAAACAGACAAAATTTTCTTTACAAAGTTGTTTACTCCTGCCCTGGTGGGGATGGGGAAAACCAGACGATTGAAAGGTCCAACAAATTAGGAGAATGTTTACATGAATATTCAGTATGCATGACTGCACAGGTGGCAGCCATTTTAAATCCTGCTGATCAAGACCTGGCAGGATGAGCTCAGGTTTGACAAGACATAGCAAGAACACACTAGAAAGGAAGGCAGCAAAGTGTTAATAGTGCTTGCCTCTGTGTGGTGGGACTCTTAATGTCTGGGGGAGGGGGGAGTTGTCCTTATAGTTTTCTCTATTTTCCAGACTTTCTTTAATGATTATGTATTACTTTTCTCTTTGGAGAGAGGGGACCTTTTAAAAAGGTAGCAACAGGTTATAGGAACCCAAATCCACTGATCCCCAGGCTGAGAACCAAAAGCGCTAATGAAAAGGGCATCTTACCTCCCACTGATGAATAGAGACCTCACCAGAAACCAGTCAGAGGACTGGGTTTCTTTGCGACTCCTCTTCCTCCAGCTCTTTCCTCTTGCCTCCAGGCCCAAGATCCTAAGGTCAGCCTGAGGTTATCGGTCAGACTCCCATGAGGAACAGAGGTTGAATTTACTATGCTTTCTTTCCTTTGGCCACAAACCCTGGCTGCACTTGCTCTGCTGCCAGTCACTGTGCAATAAGTCCAGTGTCCAGGGGCAGTTCAGGCCAGCAGTGGATTTGGCTGGCATTTTGTGGCCAGAACTGACATAGTGTGTGTTTTTCACTGCAGAAGCAGTGCTTTCTGACTCAAGGCAAGCAGCAGGTCTCTTTATAAGGGCACCTGAGTTTGTACCCAGAAGTCCCAGGAGTTCCTAGGAGGCAGCCACCCTCTTAAGCTTTACTGTGTCACTGAAGCACAGCAGCAGGCCAGGGGTTGGCCCCCATGTCAGAGACATGAAGGGGTCCCAGCTGTGAGGCCACGGTGGGTGCAGCCTTCCTCTCTCCTCTCAGAACTAAGGGTTCCTTGAAATTGAAGGGAGCTCAGAGCAGGCCATGGGCCCTCTTTCTGTCTGTCCCGGAAGGAATGGCCAATCAGTCCTCCTCTGCAACTCCAAGGATAGAAAGTGTCCTGCAAAGACCTTTGACTGGAGGCTGCAGTCCAAGGTCTGGCAAGGGGAGAAGACCACCATCCCTAAGGAAAGAGTCACTCTTTACAATGGCAGAATGATCGTTGCTGCTTCTTTCTACTCCTCCTCTTCCTCCTCCTTCTCCTCCCCCAAACCCTAACTGGCTACCCTTTAGGCAATATCAAGGAAAGTGGTGGAGCCTGCAATGTTGGGTGCTGTCCACCAGGGGTGCCCAGGAGGGCAACGTGGTGAGAGGAAAGGGCTCCAGATGTGGCAAGTCAGTCCAAGAGCCCTGATACAGGAATCTATGCAAAGGTAGACTCAAGTGCTGTAAGTGGAACCAGCCTGCACAGTCAGTCAAGGGCAAATGTCGGTCAAGTTGTCCATTTGACATGTGGCTTTGCACACTCTCACTGGGCTAGATGTCGGGTCCTCTTCCAGGCCCTCTGCTGGAGGTGTGGCATGAAACGAGTGTAGGCTTCCAGGGACATTTCTGGATACCATCCTGCTCACCATCCTGCTTGTATCTAGCAACTGGCCTCATTGGCTTTAGGAGTTCAGGGTAGCCTGTCCTCTTGCTCATTGGGGCAGATCAGTGAGGCATTGGGTGAAGTCCTGGTGGGTCAGTCAGAGAATAAAACTGTAGAACACAGGGTGAAGAAACGCAGGCGAGGTGTGGGTTAGGAACAACCAGAGGGGAAATACAAGAGGGTGACCAGTTCATTTATGGGAACAGGCCCAGAAACTTGCTCTCCAGGTCGTGGCAGGACTGAGCAGAGTACATGCCAAGAGGGCAGCTATTGCTGATCCCTCCTTTCCCAGGTGGCCCTGGTTGAGCACATGTTACTCTCTGGTCATGGCTGCAAGACGGTCTGGAATTCTGCAGGTCTTCTTCAGGTTCTGCAGGTCTGAAACTCCCTGAAGTCCTGGTCAGCAAATGGGGCAGGTATGGCAGCAATAGCAGGGGTGGGGGATGCAAAAGAAGGGTGTGTTCTGGGTGGCCATCTGGCCCCAGCACTCACACTCGAATTCGGCCACGAGCAGCTCGGTGGCCCCCCTGTCTCGGAGTGAGGCGGAAAAGCACGGGGGGGCGTCTTCGAACTTGGCGTTGCCCTAAGCGACCTGTGCGGCGAATCAGTGGGGGGGAGCTGTAGAATGGTGAATTGGTGCCTGGAAGGCCTTCCAGAAGTGGGACTCGATTCTGGTTCCTCCGTCTGCTAGGCTGTATTATGGGAGGCGATGCACCCAGGAAGTTTTCCGCGTGGTAACCATTTGTGGGGCCAGAAGTCTGGGATGAGGCGTGAACAAAGGTCGGCTCCATCTCCATTAGCTCATCTAGATCATCATCTTGGGCCTCATCCAGTGGCTCCTCCTCCACCTCACCATAGGTCTCCTCAGTCCCTGGCTCCTGCTGTGGCTCCCGCTCTGGTTTCTGGCCCCCATCCTCATCTTCATCTTCTTCATCCTTACTCTCTCCTTCCTCCTCATTCTTGTTCCTTATCTCCTCCTCCTCCTCTTTCTGTTTCATTTCCTCTTCCTCCTCCTCCTTCTCCTCCTCTTCCTTCTTCACTTCTTCCTCCTTCTTCAAGTCCTCCTCCTCCTTCTCCTTCATCTCTTGCTGAAAAGCCCTCACGCGATTCCTCTGGTCTTTGGGGTGAAGCCTGTGCCTGCGTGCCTCCTGGTCTTCATCTTCACTGTAGTACTCTTCATCTTCACTTTCTTCCTCATTGGGAGCAAAAGGGAAGAGGATATTTCGAACCCCAGGGAGCGGGATAGGCTTGGGAACGCGCACTTTTCTTTCTATCTCCACACATTCGAGAATCAGCTCATCTAGGTCGGCCATTTCTGTTGACCATAAGAGCTCTTTGCGGAAGAATTCCGACAGGCCTTTGAGGAACTGGTTTTGGAGGTGGCAGTCATCCCAAGACAAGAATTGGGCCAGGAACTGAAAAGCATCTGCATAGCTGCCGAGGGTACAGTGGCCCTGCTTGAGCTTGCGAATGGCCTTTTTAGCCACACGTGGGGGGATGGGGCCACAGAATTCCTTACGGATTTCATCCAGGAAGCGCGGGAAGTTGGCATGCAAGGGGCTTCCTTCCTGGGTGACCGAGATGGCCCAGTCCTTGGCTTCGCCAGTGAAAAAGGAGATCAGAAAGGCCACCCGCTCGGCGCCCCCGGGAAAATGATCCTCATGGTCAGCTATGAAGGTCTCTAGCTGCATCAGGAATTCAGCCAGGTAGACTGGGTCGCCTGAAAAGGGCTCTATCTCAGGCCACTCCAGCGGTGGCAGAGGGGGCTGCGGGGGCGGCTCCTTTGACGCAGGCGGAGGCAGCGCCGGCGGGGGCGGGATGGGCAGCAGAGGGGGATCAGCGGGCCCGTCGGGGGTGCTGCGATCCTGGATCACGTTAATCAAAAGATCATCCGAGGTACAGTCGGGCTCCGCGCGTGGGGGAGGCCGGCACAAGAAGGGCAGTTCTCCCCCGGGAATGGCTTCGATCTCACTGAGCGCGAACTCCAAGTTCTCCTCCGCAAGGACAGGCACTATGGGTACTGGCCAACGGATGTAGCTGGAGACATTGCCCCGCAAGGAATTAACCTCGGCCAGGGCTCTCCCGAGCTGGAGGCCCAAATTGGCATTCTCCCCGCGAAGGGCATTTAATTCTTCGCGCAGGGCCACATTCGCCATGCGGAGGCTGTTGAGATTTCCTGCCGCCTCAGACATCTCGACAAGCCCAGGGGCCCTGGGGCTCCGTGGTGGGGAAAGAGGAACGGGAGCTACAGGCCACCGGAGGAGGCCGAAATGCGGCGGCGGGGCGCGGGAGGGATCAAAGTGCGGCG
>NW_012098532.1:371458-390715 GCF_000951045.1 Mandrillus leucophaeus | reverse complement strand
CACTGGCCGCCGCGCGCCGCTCCGCTCCAGCTCGCCTGCGCCTCTCACTGACTCTCTCCTTCCCTAGCTGCAGCTAACTCGGGTCGGGAAAATGCGACAGCGACTGCCCACTCGAGGTCGTCATGGCGACAGCCAGTGAACGTGTTCCTCTCCTCGGGCAGGCCCCCGAGTGTAGAGGAGCTGCTTCGCGAGGCGCAGCTCAATCTCCAGAGCCTGTTGCAAGGTACCGAGAGGGAGGGGGGCTGCGGCCGGAGCCCAGAGGCGAGATGCGCAGCAGCAGGAGGGAGGCAAAGAAGAAAGAGGACAGGGACCAGCAAGATAAAGAGAGAGAACAGTTTAAAAACAATCGACAAAGCAGTTTCCAGCTTTCACCTTTCAGCCTAATGATTCTGAAAGAGGCTATTTCCAGGGCTGTTTCCCCCCCATCCCCACCCCCTTTTTTCAGCTCAGTAGCCCATGGGGAAACAAGGACAGAGACTGAGGCAGGGCCATAAGTCATACCATTCACCGAGAGCTGGGTGGGAGACTCCCACAATGTGGGCCCCCATTCCCTCCAGCCCCCCTCTTGCCACATCGCCCATGCCTTTGGGATGCTGGCACCAGAAGACAAAGGGGGCATCTGCAGGATCTCCCACTCTGGGCTTCACTCACTCTGCTCTTGCAATAACCGCCCCTGGATAGCTACTGCCTCACCCAAGTAAGCCCAATACACAACACCCAGGGGTCACCTATTTTGTCCTCCTAACCAGCCTGAGCTTCTCCATGTAAAGAATCACATCTTACTACCCTGGGGTTTCCAGAAGCACCTGGCACAAGGCTGGGTTCCCTCCCCACCTGCCAAGAGGTGCTCAGTGGATGTTAAGCATGAAAAGAGGTCTTGTCAGCACTCCTTTATCCATACTAATAAAGGTTAACTCTAATGGCGAATAGAAAACTGCTGATGGGCCACCAACGGGATGACAGCCATAACCCCCACCCCCTACCAGGGCAGTGGTAACCTTCGAAAAGCAAGATGCCAAGGGACACCATGAGCCTTGTGTTCAGATAACAAAGGAGTTGCCACGCAGAAAAAGAGTTGATGTGCTCTGTGTTGCTACCATGGCAGAATTAGGACCAGTGGGTGGAAACCCAGAAGGAGGCACATTCCACCTCCAGATAAGGAAGAACTTTCTGACACGCCTGACAGCCCCAACTGTCCGTGGAAGAAATGAGCTGCCTTGGGAGGGAGGGAGCTCCCCTTCCCTGCAGGTGTGTGCGCTGAGGCTGAAGAAGCACCTAGAAGGGCTGCTGAGGAGGGAGTCTGGGCACAGAATGAGGTGTTGGACCAAAGAACCCCAAGAGCAACCCCAAATCTCTATGATTCTAAGAGTCTTTGTTCAGTGTACATGCAGCATGAATGTCCCTTCTCTACTCTCACTTTCTTCATGTATTCATCAAATTCATCGCTTCAATCAACCCCATTCAAATCTTGTGCATCCTTATTCACTGATGATGCCGCTGAACTTCTGCCTCTTTTGTGCTGTTACCTCCTCCTCCCCTCTCCTTCACCTTAGCCCTCCTAGACCTGACACCACTCACAGAGGGACTAAGGTGCAGGGAACCCAGCCCACAAAGGCTCAAGTAAGAGTTCTTGACATCCAAGAAAGAACTCCAGATTGGACTTCCTGGTGTAAATCTCTTCTTGCTTCACAAAGGTCATTTCCTTGGTAGGGTTGCAGAAAACCTTAAGAACTGCAGGGCTTCAAAGAGAGGAACTTGCAGTCCAAAGTAGCAAAAGGTGTCTGCATTCTGAGCCTCTTTTCGTAACTGAGCACTCAAGGTGGGGGTCATTGAGATAAGGGCTTGGTCCCCAAACCACCACAGCATGAATTTATTGACTTTCTCTTCTCCTCGACCCTCATGGTCCTGGGAAGCAAACACTTTTCCATTTCCAAATCCAGTGGCTCGAACACCTGGAAATAGCCTAAAGAAAATGCAAGTCAGGCCTGGCAGCTAGAGCAGAAGCCCTGGCTCATGGCCCTTCTCCGGCCCAGCACTTGGCCGTGGCACCCTAGAGTGTGTGTCTCCACTGTGCTATTTTTCAGAAGAATATGAGGAACAGTATTCGGAGGCCAGACTTGTGGGGCAGACCTTCCGCTCTTCTGATGAGGCCACTAAGCCCACCCCCAACCCAAGGCCCCAGTCTGCCAGGCGTCTGGAGTTTGTATTGATGGTGAGTTGCCTCATCCCCCACCTGGGAGAGCCAGCATGCACCCACTGACAGGAGACCTCCAGCTGCTTACGTTACCCACTGGAAGCTGCTCACCTCTGCTCACCAGCAGAGCTACCCTGAGGCCCCACTGGGATGGGCCCTGCACAGCAGGTGCCTGGCCTGGCGGCCTGTCCACGCTTTCCTGCCTCCCAGACGAAGTCTCCAACTACCCAGCCTAAACAGCCACCCTATGGGCACTGGCTCATCGCCGGGCAGGAATACACCCTTTCCATCACCTTCTCTCCCAACAGCCTACAAAACGGCAGCTGAGCGAGGATGAGACTACCACCCAGGGTGTGAGGGCCCCCGAGGCCTCCCTGAGCCTGTCTACCACAGCCGACAAGCAAACTGCCTGGAATAACCTCTTCCCTCTGCCCATCCTAGAGGAGAAGCGGTGGCCTCAGCCTTGCTCCACGCAGTCTGACATTGTGCCCATCAACATCTCTGGTAGAGTTGCTTAGCACCGCCTTCTTCCCTTCATGCCTCTACAGACCATCTTCTTCAATGCACTGGGTGTTGGGGGAGGGAAGTGAGACTTTCTTTGCTACCGGCTCACCTTGCGCTGTCACGGTCATGGCTCTTGCCAGGGAATGGAGGCATGCAGAAGAGGGGGCGCTGGCTGCTCTTTCTTCACCCCCTCCTGGCACTGCCACCCTAACTGAGACTATTTGATAGCAAACAAAATTTTCTTAACAGAAAGCTTCAAAGCCTTATGAACTTGTGTGCTCTTCAGAGCACATATGGAAACTTAAAGTTTGTGAGTTCTGTTTGGGTCAGGGCAAGACAACTTCTTGTGCCCACAGCTGGGTTTGGAGTACACTGATAAGAGTCGGAGCGGGAGAGTAGGGTCTGGAGTGCTGGTGGTAACAAGGGAGGATCACACCTGGGCACAGACCAAAGGCCTGGTGGCACTTTCACTGGACACTAGTCTTCTAGCAAGGTGGGCCTCCTCAACTTGTTTGGCAAGTTTTCAAGAAAAGAAGTGGTAGAAAGGTCCTAAGGCCAAAAAGATCAAAAGGGGACCCAGTACAACTTTGAGAGTGGGGAACATGATGTATTATATGTAGCCCAGCTGGCTGTGGCTCTGGGGGCATGTGGCACACTATACCATGCTCACTATTAATCCATGATCTACACTCCATCAGCTGTAAGGGGAAGAGAAGGAGGGCCAGTCATTTGAGAAGGAGATAGGGCCACGCAGCATGATGAAACCATGATCTCAGTAACCTAAAGGGATCAGAAGGGTCCTGTGAGCCAGCGCCAGCCTGTGCTCTGCTGGAAAATGTTGATAAAGATGATGAGGACAGCTCTGGCCACACGTGGCAGTGCTCCCTGGATATGGGGTCCTCCACTGTCACTGGCATCATTTCAGAAAATCAGAGGCAGGAAATAGAGCCTACAGCCTAGGGAAATATACCAAAAGGAGTGAGGGCTGATGAGGAAAGACTCCAGAAATGGTGTTGAACATTTTGTGTCTAAATGTCTATCTTGGCCAGGCACAGTGGCTCACGCCTGTAATTCCAGCACTTTGGGAGGCTGAGGTGGGTGGATCCTTTGAGCTCAGGAATTCAAGACCAGCCTGGGCAACATGGTGAAACCCCATCTCTACCAAAAATACAAAAAAATAGCCAGGTGTGGTGGCGCACACCTGTGGCCCCAGCTACTCGGGAGGCCGAGGTGTGAGGATCGCTTGACCCCAGAAGTCAGAGGTTGCAGTGAGCTGAGATGGCGCCACTGCACTCCAGCCTGGGTGACGGTGAGACTTTGTCTTTAAATAAATAAATAAATGTCTGTCTTCCTCTCAATGGGGCTGTCCCTGAGCTTTGCCCACAGAGTCACTTGCTGAGGAGTCTGTGGACGTGTGCAGCTGTGTGGCTGGCGAGGGAGGGTCTGGCTAGCCAGCTGCTGAATGAGAGAAAGGGAGGTGGAATCACAGACCTCGCCCCACCACCCTGCCTTGCCCTGACTCTGACCCAGCCATTTCCCAGCACCCAAAGACTGACCTAGCACTTTAAGAGAAATAGAGCTCTAAAAAATTTTTTTAAATAATATTAAGACATATTATTGAGGAAATCTTCCATTTTAATTGCGTTGAATTTGAAAACATTATCAAGTCAGTAAACAAACTGAATTAACAGGTATTTTGAAAGTACCATGTAACTCAGATGAAGTGATAACTATAATCTGTGTCAATAATTTCCCTAAATTGAAAAGCCAGTGCCAGGAAAAAAGAGAGAGAGAGAGAAAGAGAAAGAAATAGAACTCAATCACCATGCTGTGGGCCAGCTTTGGGAAAATGTGACCAGGAGACTGTAGGACAGACTATCAGGCATTTTCCTGGATGGTGGAGGGCAGTGGGGCAACCTCTTGGAGACACTGGCCTCACCTGGCCCATATAAAGACCTTCTCTGAGAAAAGATCACAGTCAGGCAGCATCTAGTCCCAGCCCGCTGCTCTACACCAGTGGTTCTCACCCCTGGCTGTACCTCTGAATAATCACTTGAAGACTTCTAGAAAATGCTTCTACCTGAGCCCTACTCCCAGAGATTTCAGTATTCTGGGGTAAGGTCCAGGTGTTGCAGTTTCAAAAGCTGCCCAGTTGATTTTAATATGTAGCCCAGGGTTGAAAACCGCTGCCCCAGAACACCTAAGACTTACAGGTAACCTGGGTGCAGCCTGGGAAACCCAGCATGCATGCCCAGGGCCAAGTTGGGAAAGATGGGGAAGAAGTGCCACCTGCCTTGGATGCTATTCATGCTCATCACAACTGCCATAATTCTCTTCTCTCAGGCCAATTTCCACTGTGCTTTAAACAGAAACCAGGATGCACCCAAGTGTCTTTATTTTGGCTACAGGGCAGCAGTTTGATAAACATGCAAGTTTGCGACACTCGTTGTTTAACACAGAGACAGCCGTGAACCCCAAGTCCACCCTGAGGCGGAGGCGGACCATTATTGGATTCTCTAACTTTTCCCAACGAGATCAAGGTGACCCCACCACAGCTGATTCCCCAGTCCCTTCCCCTTACCCACTCCCGCCAATCCTGCCACCCAGGTGGTACTGTGGTGATGGGGAACAGGAATAATTGGGTGGAGGAGGGGGCCTCCGGATGTCCTGAAAAAGCCAATATGGTAATTAAGAATAGCTAAGGGCCTCATGTCAAGGGCATCAACTGAATATGGAGAATAGGTCTCCTGGGCTAATGAATCCATTACATTATTGTTTCCCATTATAAATGTAATATAACCAGATATGCCAAATTTAGGCAAATAGATGAGGAGAGAGGGATCCTCACCATCATCTTAACAGAACCATTACTACCATTAAGTGAATGCTGGCCAGGAGCACAGACCAGGGAGATAGCAGAGGGTAAGAGCCCTGGTCTTTCCGCTTACTAACTGGGAGACCATGGCCAAGTTACAAAACCTCTCTGAGCCTCAGCTTCTTCATCTATAAACTGGGGATAATGATACCAACCCGGTGGAATTAGCATGAAGACTAGCGTTATTGTATGTAACTTGCCTACCATGTTCCTGGTACATAGTCAGTGTCCAAAAAATGGTGGCTGTTACTACAAATTCTCATAGCAGTAGTAGTTATAATAATAATAATGACATGATAGTAGTAATTGTTTGTGTGTATGAGAAAACGTTTGGGGATTTGGAACATCCAAACGTTTTCCTCACATCTGTAGGTTATCCTCAGCCTCTTATGTTGCAAAGCTTAAAAGTGACTGATGCGAACAGTGCAACCAGACTCTTAGCTTTGCAGTTTGGGCATACTCCAGAGTCACTGCTGGAGCCAAACGTCACACCATGCTGTCCTTAGTTCGGAAGCCTCTACTCTCATCTCCGGATGGATGAATGCTGAGGTCTGTGATGGTTTCATGAGCCTGGGGTGAAAGTATGGGGAAAATGCAAGGTAATCCCACATGACACTTCAGCTCTAAGAGGAATAATCAAAGCTGGAAAGTATTTGGCAGCCATCTGGACCATTCAAGGGCACCGTGTGACTCACTGTGGGGTGACGGGCAAGGACCCAATTTCCCCAGCATCCTCATCCATGGAAGGGAAGAACCAAGGAATTCTGACCAAGCTGTTGGCAAATGCTTCTTGGCAAAAAGTTGGTGCTTCTGTCTCAAAACAGCTGGTGGGAGATCCCTTGCTGTAGCACTCATGTCCTGTGTTTATTTCCTCCAGGTCACAGCAACAGCCCAGCAGGCAGTGTGGCCCACTCTACCACCTCTGACATCAGGCCCAGTCACTCAATTCTGGAAGGAGTTCATGGAAGAGTTGCAGTTGGTCAGGATGCTCGGTTCCCAAGTCTCACCTTGCCAGTACTGAGAACTCCTTCCAGTGAGCCAGACGAACCTCACCAGGCGCGGAGTGGCCCAAACCCTCCTGGCATGGAGAGCATGGGAATGGTGTACAGTGTCCCCAGTTCTTGCAATGGACCTACAGAATCAACCTTCTCCACTTCCTGGAAGGGAGATGCTTTTACCTACATGACTCCAAGTGCCACCAGCCAGAGCAATCAAGTCAATGAAAATGGGAAAAATCCTTCCTGTGGGAATTCTTGGGTCTCTCTAGACAAAGTCCCACCTCTGGTTCCTAAGGAGGCTGCTACCCTCCTTGTTGCTCGTGATAACCCAGCAGGATGCAGTGGGTCAGCTGGCTACCCTGAGCACCTTATTCAGCGAAGGCACATGCCCGAAAGACCCTCCAAGATTGGCCTTCTGACCAGTGGGACCACAAGGCTGGAGACAGGCCCCGGCGGGGCCAGCAGATTCCGGGAGCGGTCACTGTCTGTGCCCACAGACTCAGGCACCACAGATGTGGACTATGATGAGGAGCAGAAGGCCAATGAGGCCTGTGCCCTGCCTTTTGCCAGTACAAGCTCTGAGGGCAGTAACAGTGCTGACAACATCGCCTCCCTTAGTGCCCAGCAAGAGGCCCAGCACAGAAGGCAGAGGTCCAAGAGTATCTCACTTAGGAAGGCCAAAAAGAAGCCTTCCCCACCCACGCGCAGTGTCTCACTGGTCAAAGATGAGCCAGGCCTCTTGCCTGAAGGTGGGTCAGCACTACCCAAGGACCAGAGGCCCAAGAGCCTTTGCCTCTCCTTGGAACACCAAGGACATCACTCATCCCACCCAGATGCTCAGGGTCACCCAGCTGTTCCAAACCACAAAGATCCAGAAGGTACACAATTCTCCCACCACTGGTATCTTACTGACTGGAAGTCTGGTGACACCTACCAATCCCTGTCCAGCTCCAGCACTGCCACTGGCACCACAGTCATTGAGTGCACCCAAGTTCAGGGCAGCTCAGAGTCTCTTGCCTCACCTTCCACCTCCAGAGCCACTACACCTTCCCAACTCTCCATTGAAGTGGAGGCCAGGGAGATATCCTCCCCGGGAAGGCCCCCTGGTCTGATGTCACCCTCCAGTGGCTACTCCAGCCAGTCAGAAACACCAACACCTACTGTTTCCATGTCCCTGACCCTGGGCTACTTACCCCCTCCAAGCAGCAGTGTCCGAGTACGTCCAGTGGTACCTGAGAGGAAGTCATCACTACCCCCAACGTCACCAATGGAGAAATTTCCCAAGTCACGGCTATCATTTGACCTACCACTGACCTCTTCACCCAACCTGGATCTGTCTGGGATGAGTATCTCCATCCGAAGCAAAACCAAGGTGAGTCGGCACCACTCAGAGACAAATTTTGGTGTCAAGCTGGCCCAAAAAACTAATCCCAACCAGCCAATCATGCCTATGGTTACTCAGTCCGACCTACGTTCTGTTCGCCTGAGGTCGGTCAGCAAGTCTGAGCCGGAAGATGACATTGAGAGCCCTGACTGTGCCGAGGAATCCAGAGCAGAAGAAGTCTTCACTTTGCCAGAGAGAAAGACAAAACCTCCCGTAGCTGAGAAGCCTCCGGTGGCCCGGAGGCCTCCAAGCTTGGTCCACAAGCCACCATCTGTTCCTGAGGAGTATGCGCTAACTTCACCAACCTTGGCTATGCCCCCCAGGAGCTCAATTCAACATGCGAGACCACTCCCTCAAGACAGCTACACGGTAGTGCGGAAACCAAAGTCCTCCAGCTTCCCAGATGGCAGAAGCCCAGGGGAGTCAACAGCACCCTCATCTCTTGTTTTCACGCCTTTTGCCAGTTCCTCTGGTGCTTTCTTCTCAGGAACACAGCAGCCTCCCCAGGGAAGTGTGGAGGACGAGGGCCCCAAGGTGAGGGCCCTGCCTGAAAGAATTAGCCTCCAGAGCCAGGAAGAAGCTGAGAAAAAGAAAGGCAAGATTCCACCTCCCGTACCAAAAAAACCCAGCGTGCTGTACCTGCCTCTCACTTCTCCCACAGCTCAAATGGAGGCCTATGTGGCAGAACCAAGGCTGCCTCTCAGCCCCATCATCACCCTGGAGGAAGACGCCAAGTGTCCCCCCACCAGCGATGACCTGCAATCACTTGGTCAAAGGGTGACTTCAACTCCTCAGGCTGACAGTGAAAGGGAGGCAAGCCCTCTGGGTTAGTAAACTGTCTGTTGGCTTTTTTCTTCAGTAACAGGAGAGATGAGGGTGAGAATGAAGTGCCAGAGATGAAAGCAGATGCCCCAGAATAATTATCCTGATCCTAAGTCAGTGCGGGTACCTCTTGAGGGTTTGGGTTACTCTACATGGGAACCACGGGCTGACCTTACTGCCCTTGAGATCAAGACTAGCCCGAGGCAGATCTCCAAGGCCCAGTTTAGGCCACTCTCCCCTCTAAATCCCTAGTGCTGAGATAATGAAATCAAACTAGGTTCTAGCACCCTAGGACTTCAGCATCCCACGTCCCTAGCCAAGCATGCATCCTATCATGGGAACTACTCCTCCACCTCACTGTACAGTACTTTTCACTGGCTGCACTGAGTTTAATTCCCTACATGGGGCTCAATACCCCACCAGACTGAGTTCATGTGCCATGGCAGGCTTGGAACCATCTGAAACAATGGAATATGTTGCCACCAGCAGCCTCTCTTTGTGCCTTCTGGAGGAAAGGGAGCTCACTTTCTTGGGTGGTTTGAGTTCTTTGGCTCTTCCTGGAACCATAAAACATAATACGTAATGTTTCTCATCCTTTCTTTTTCTGTCTGTCTTTGTTTTAATTGTGGTAAAGTACCCATAACATTTACCATCTTGACCATTTTTAAGTGTGCAGTTCATTCGTGTTAAGCACATTCACATTGTTAAGCAACCAATCTCCCAAACTCCTTTCATCTTGCAAAATTGAAACTCTGTACCCAGTAAACAACAACTCCTCTTTCTCCCTCCCCCCAGATTCCTCCCTCCAACCACCATTCTACTTTCTGGCTCTATGAATTTGACTCTAGACACCTCATATAAGTGGAATCATACAGTATTTGTCTTTTTGTACTGGCTTATTCCACTTAGCTAATGTTGTCAGTGTTCATCCATGTTTCTCATTCTTTTCTGAACCCTTAACACCAAAAATCGAAATCTCATGGCCTTCTATATGCAGATTTGGACTTTCAGTATGAGTCAATCATGACTAAGCCAAGCAAATAAATCAAAGCCCCAGGTAGTTGTAGAAAACGCTTCCTCAGACTCCACAGGCTCCCCTCTGAGATTCGAGTAGGTTCCACTCTAACCCACTGGGTGGGAGTCAGTACTTTAGATCGTTCCCAGCTCCTTCATTTAGAGAAATTATATACAGTGTTTAAAACAAGAGAATGCTCGGGCCACCCGTTATAATAACAAAGGCATGAGAGAATAGGGACCCATGCTGATCTTCACCACTCACTTCACCTTGGGCAAATCTTTAAGCTTCTGAACTTCATGTTCCTCCTCTGCAAAATGGAGATATTAAAAATCTCCACCCTGCTGCCCTCACAGAGTTGCTTTGACCATCAAATGAAATAACATATGAGAATGTACTTTGTCCTATCTATTGTGGTCAAAGTCATTCCTTTTGGTTTTTTATGTCTAGGGAGTTCCGTGGAACCAGGCACCGAAGAAAAAAGTTTAATCAGTGATAAAACAGCCGAATGGATTGCGGAGGATGATGATGACGTGTTTGTGGCTTCACGCACAACTGAAGATTTATTTACTGTGATACACAGGTCTGCACCAGTTTCCTTAATTCTAATTGCAATTGCCTTCCCTTTTTGTACTTAAAGAAAAACTGCTATTCCACATTGAAATCCTAATTGTAAAAGAAAAAGAAAAAAATCAAAAGTAAGAAAAAACTGCTACCTCTAAGCAGCCATTAGAATTGCACCTGGAGGCTAAGTTCAGATACCCACATATGTGAGCGCAGTCCAGGGCCTCGCATCTCAAATTCACTGATGTCGTTGGGTAAAGTGGAGGAAGGGAGGGGAGAGGAGGACCAGGTGCCGAGTGAGAGGCCCCTCGTCTCTTAGCAACCACTTGGCCTATTATGGCTCCATCTGCTCTCTCTTAGCTCTGTCTATAGTCAGAGACATTTAACCCTTCACAGAATTCCTTGTACCAAAAAAATCCCATCAAGAGGTGAAGTGGGGCACCAGGCAGCATATCAAAACAGGAACTTAGGCAAAGAGGAACAAGATGGGGACCAGTTATTGGACAGGATTACAAGGCAGGGTTTCAGTGACAAGAAAACTGGGAAGAGTCTTATTAATGGAGCTAGACCACCAGTCCAGAACAGGATCAGTCCCCAGGCTGTCCTGATTCAGAGTCACTGAGCTACTAGCCTTGACTCCTGAAATTCATCCTTAGTCCCAGAACCTGGGCAAGACTGAGGCTACAGGCACAGGACAAGTGACTCCAGCTGGGGGCATTGAAAGGAATGTGGGGATGGGAGGGCCCAACAAGGGTCTCTGAGGATTTAGAGGTGAGAGAGAGAAAGCAGATCAATACAGCTGCTTAAAGGGCTGCCGCCTGGATTATGTCACAGGCATGGGGGCCTGTGAAGCACTGGTAAATGTCTGCTGCATGAACTCACTCAAACCAAACTTTCTCTTATCTAGGTCCAAAAGGAAGCTGCTCGGCTGGAAGGAACCTGGTGAGGCCTTTGTGGGTGGCAGAACAAGTTCCCACTCACCAATAAAGAACACAGCTGAGTCTCCAATCAGTGAGTCTACCGCCACCACAGGGTCAGGCAGCAGTGCCAACCTAGATGCTGGCAGAAATGACGATTTCAAGGCCTTGCTACAGAAGAAGGGAAGTAAGGCAACTCCAAAGTCTCGTCCCTCAGCAGCTGAACTGCTGAAGACCACTAACCCACTGGCTCGGAGAATTATTGCACAATTTTCAAAAGACTATGAAACCACCGATAACCCCAGTACCTAAGCCCTGGGCTCAACAAGCAGGATTTACTTACTAAACTTGACTAGAGAAGGGGGAAGAGAAAGGGTCTTTAAACAGAACCGTGGGAATAACAACAGAGCCTACATTTCTTTTACATGAGTTCACATTCTGGACAGCAGGAGAGAGGCTACTTCATCTAGAGCTAAAATCATCTGGCACTTAATCATCTTCAGACATTTTTATGTTTTCATACTTATAAGCTTGTCATGACTGACTACCGAGTTTCTTCTTATTTTCCCCAGTGGTGTGCACTAACTACAAAGAAATTTTCAGATGCCAGGGCACATGTGCCACTTTTTCAATTCAATAACCCGGCTGCTCCATCCCTGGCTCCTGTCACTGAGGAGTGCAGTGTGAGAGCAGATTGGAGGCTGCCAAACCTGGGGGGCATAGGATGCCATTGCTCATTATTCACTTTCCTAGGGAGGCTCTGATGGCCCTGTGTGCAAACACAGAAAGACTCTGATGCCTCCTCAACCACAGTTTAGCTTTCCTCTGCACTTGCGAGAGGTTTGCAGGGTGCACTTATTTCGGCATGGGGTTGATTGGATGGCTTTTGTGGTGCAGAATATGACTGTGACTCCATCCTGAAACTTAATGCCTTTTTCAGTTTGATTGTCTACACGGAGATCAGGGTGATAAGTTTCAATAAACATATAGACATCCCCCGCCCCCCTCGCAACTCCCATTAGCTAGAAAAGACCAGGACTGGGTTGCTTTGAATGAACCAAGTTTGACCAACAAACCAGACAGCCATTTGTTCACTCAGATCTAGCCGAGGTAGCTCACAAGTGCACCTTGAGATCCTCCATATGTCTGTCAACAGCGATAGCCAGGATCTGTGCCCAGCTCATGCTGCATTCTAAAAACTCTCATTTCATTTGCATATAACATTCATTACAGGAAGTAATTAACTGAAGGAACAGCGTCATCAAAGCCTCAAGGAGAATAGAAAGTAAGTGCATCTTGCCCCCCACCAGTCAATTCAGATTGTGGTTTGTGGTGGTTTGGTTTTGTTTAAAGGAAGTCCGACTCTGTTCCAAAAACCAAGAACATATAAACTAAAAGGATCTATCCAAAATCTAAAAGGCAGTCTTGCCAGTTGCTATGGCCCATAATGCACACACACCACACACACACACACAAAAGGGCTACTTTTTGCCATTTAGGTTCTGTGTTTAACCAGCTTTCAATTAACCTTGCTGGGGGAGAGCATAAGAACCTGGGTAAATAGCATACTGAAAGAGCTTCAGAATAATCATTGCGACCCCTCCCTGCCCCCACCTCCCACAAAGCTTATAGGCACTAACTATTCTTGTCAGCTCAATTTTCTAAGCAGAGCAAGAGCAGTGATTCATTTGATTTTTGTATGCCTGATTTCTGGGAGGTTGGGGAGGAAGACAAAGCATTGAGCAAAGAAAACCTGCTGACCAATGATGGAAAGTTAACTGTCTACTGTCTTCGAGAGGCAAAAAGAACAGTGGAATGAAATTGTAGCCTGCTTCACAAAGAGAGTTCCCCAGCCCCTTCCTACTTCACTCCCCACCCAATAGATTCAATGGTCAACCTCCTGGAGGATGCAGTAAGAGTTCCAGAGACAAGCAGTTCTCAACTTTGATAGGTTATATTGCCCAATGAGAAGCCACCTCTTAGCTCAACTGCCCACACTCCAGCTGGACAGAGCAGCTGAAAAACCACACTAAGTACTGAGAAAACTTGGGCCTCTCACAAGAGAAGCCCTAGGCCTAGGCCCTTTGTTGTTATAGTTCTGAATCTGAGACTTCTGGAAACAGGCCAGGCCCACCAACTCCCTTGCAACCAGCACTTCGACACTTAAAATAATAAACAGCAAGGCCGAGTTGCTTTTGAAAGTACTAGAACTACTTGGTGTGAAGGTCTTAACCAAATTCGAAATTTCAGGGATTTTTCCTGAAATAAAATCAATTCATCCCTGGCCTCAGTTTATATATGAATGCCACCTTTGTCTGCTCCAGACTTAGAATTCCAAAAAACAAACATTTTCCTCTGTAGTAACTGAGGGAGCATTTATGCTTTTGCTTAGCAAAAGTGAAAGGACACCAGGGTCTGCTCCTTGGGAACCATTATGACTGGTTGAACGTTAAAGCTGAGTATGGAACTCACATAGTATAGGCCTTGTTACTTCTGTTGACTTTCCTGGAAGTTTCTTGTTTACTACTTCTAACGGGTTTTGCCTCTCCCCTCACCTTGCTACCTCTGGAGGTTTTCCCAAAAGATTCTGAAGCTGAATGCTCAGACACCTTTATGTTTGTCAATTACCTTTAGTCTTGCTTTCCTCTACAATACTCTATATGCCTGGAATTCTTAGAATATCTTCTACATCATCACTGTGGCCCACCCAGTGGTGTTCCCATTAGCACAAGAGGATTTGGGGCAGAAATCATACGGTCAGAGAGGACATTTAAGACTGGAAGTATTCATTTAATTTTTCAAATTAATTTTTTGTAAAGATGGGAGTCTTGCTATGTTGCCCATGCTGGTCTTGAACTCCTGGGCTCAAGCAATCCTCTTGCCTTGGCCTCCCAAAGTGCTGGGATTAAAGGGGTAAGCCACCGTGCCTGGCCTCATTTAATATTTTGCAACAGGTAAACATAGTCCCAAATAAACAACCAAACTGTAAAACTTCTACTAATAACTAATTAACAGAACACCAAGCATATTCCCCACTCCTAACATTCAACCTCTCTCCTACCTTTGATTATCATAACACCACTCTCTCTCCCACCCAGGCACTTACCACAATGTTTGTTGCCTTCTGCACTTGCTCTGCTGAGACTGGAGAAGAGAGGCTGAAAGCCCCTCTCAGAAAGGCTTACAGAGAATCCAGCACTACTTCGATTACTAGTACAAATAATAATGATAATGATTTTTGAAGGTGGAATAGAGAAGAGATTTGAGTGAAATTAAGTTGGCCCTAGGAGGTCAGCTTCCATTTCAAGTTGTCCCTATCCTCTTTTTTCCTCCCCATTCCAATTAGTAGCAACAGATGGCTCTGGTAGCCTGACTTTGATCTAGTCACCATCCCCAGGGGAGGAGGTTAACTGTTAACCAAGGATGCTTTGCATTTGGTGGGTAGTCAGTACATGTTTTTGAGGATAGTTATTAATAGTACAATAGCAAGCTTTGCTGGTATCTCCTCTCCTCATCCTGCACTACTTGGCCTGCCTCAGCTCCTGACTGGGCCTCCCCCACCGGCCCCAACTTATCCCTCAGTCCCAAATCCCATGAACTGCATCCCTAGCACAACTCACCCATAAAGGAAGCGAGACAACAGGAAGCAAAATAAATAATTTTAGCTTAATGAACACAAACTGACCAGTTGATCTGGATAAATTACCTTGAACGTGCAGAGAAGATCCTACCAGGCTCTCCTAACGAGCATTGCACCTGACATCCAGTGTAACTATCTGGACAACACAGACCCGATTGCAGTCTCTCTGTACCTGTCTGAGCAGATCTGTCCATGCACCTGCCCTCTTCCTCATCAACGAACAAGTCGGGAAAAAGATGAGTTCACGCTCAGTGCTCTGTTCCTCACTCATTCCGCCTTTCATTATCAAGTCTGTGACACAATGGTGAGCTTTCGCTTTAATATGATTTGCTAGGGCCAGGACTAGGGTGAGGTGAGTGAGGCGCCTAGGGCGCAAAATTCAAAGAGGTGCCCACTCTCAGGGCCATGCAAGTGCCTTACCCTCGTCCCAGCCCTGTGATTTGCACTCTTTAAAGTAATATCAGTTTATCTTCTTCCTATGAACAAGTATAGTCCTTCTGATTTGGGGTGGGGGGTTAACTCCCTATCTCTTGTTGCACCAAATATTTTATTGCTACCTGTTTTTCCATTGCTGTAAGTCTTTGTGTGCCTATACATTAAAGAATCTTTAGTAGTGTTAATGTCGGAAAACATAGTTGATTTCTAAGTAATATGCTCCAGGTGGCAATTTAACACCCATTTCAGCAGGGATGCTCCCAGGGCCAGCCCTTCAACAAAAGAGTGACTGAGTTGGAGGTCTGTCACCAGGATCCTCCCTCTCCTCTTTCTGCTCCATTCTCCCAAACCTCGCTTCCCAGCACCAACTCTCCTCAGTGCCTCCTACTTCCTTCTCCTCCTCTCTAAGAAAAACATGCTCTCAGGAAAGGGATAAATTCATTTACTTTGAGATTATAAGGCTTAATGCTACCTCTTTTGAGGGTAGCATTTTAACAAGGGAAAAGCCTTAAGCCAAAGGAATGAAGTTCTACTTGCAGAATGTTAGGCATCAACTAGTGGTAGAAGTGTATTTTTCACCATGGAAAGGCCAAATTCCCTGATGCCTAACTCCAGAGTATAGAAAATATCTTAATTGCCTGGAATCATTTGAGTTACCAGCGGATGGTCAATTAAATTGTCCTGATACCCAATGCTATTCAATATGGTTACTACCAAGGGACTCTCAGAAATGGCTACTAAAAGCCACTGAGAAGGTCTAGATCATTCATATTGTACATTGACATTTTTACATAAATGAAATTAATACTACTTACCATTTGAGTAAAGAACACAAGGATTTAAAGAGTCTGTGAAAATATGTCCTGTTTGTGAAAGGTGAAACTGTCCAATCCATGTCCCGTCAATGTCAGTTGTCCAGTATTGGTGGTGATTATTAAACTTATTGGAGGTACAACTTTACCTCCAATAAGCTTACCTTTACAAGCTTCTGCTTTCCCTGCTTCATCTCTGTTATGGGCTATCAGTCCAGCTTGGTGTGAAAATGAGACTATATCTATACCAGAGCCCCCAGTCCTCTCAAAGCCTTTGCATGTATTTCAGCTACAAGTGACAAGGATATTAGGGATTTAAAAGGACAAGAGAGTGGGAAAGAGGTATAAGGAAGTGCCTTTGTCAAAATGCAGCAAAAAGTATAATGATATAAACATAATATGAAATAAGCAAAGTTTTAGAATACTTTGAAACAGATTTATAGAGGAATACATAGTAAATAGTTATAGACACACATTTGGGGCGTTTTTAATAAGATTAGCAAGAAGACATTTGCATGAGTAATGAGCAATGTGAAACGGGCATTATACTTTTGTTCAGTAAAGCCCAAAATCTAGGCCAATCGTTCTCAAAGTGCAGTTCCAGGAGCAGCAACAGCAGCATCCCTGGAGAGAGAGAGAGAGAGTGGGGGAGGGGTGTGTGTGCGCGCGCATTCCAGTGATGTTACTCCTTCAAGCCCCTGAATCACTATAGCCACCGCTCTCCAACTGATTCCAACCTTTACCATTATTTTGGCTCTCATCATAATGACCAGTCTCTGGCCAAGAGGTGTATATTGTTATTTTGGTCAGGCATATATTTGTTTGGTTTTAAGAAATTATCAGATTGAGAAGTCTCATGTTTTATGGGACTCCGGTGCATATGCTCAAAAAAAAAAAAAAAGAGAACTTATCATATTGGATCAACAAATTGCTCAACCTACAAAATCTTTGATTCGACTTAGCCAGCACATCTGGCCTGCTTTGGGTTTAAAAAAAAAAAAAAAAAAAGAGTTTTTAAACTCACAAATGGAAAAAAAAAGGGAAAGGTGTTAGGTTTGTTTGGTATTGTCAGCTCTTAAATACCTGTCTTCACCATGGCTCTGGCAGAAGTAGATTTGATTTTAAGATTTTTGCCTAAATAGTGGAATTTGATAGCAACAAACTCCAAAACAAAATCTGAACTGGAACAATTAGTTAACCCCTCTCAGCCTCTTTGTAATGCCAAGCTTTATAGACATTTATTCCTTAGGTGGTCTTGAGCTTTTTCTAACATCCAATTTTATAAAACGTTATGCATGCAAACGCAGCATTGTGCTCATTGTACAAGTCACCTCAAATTCATTCCTTCCCCCATGTGTATCATGGCGAAGAAGTATCAATATATGTGTGTTCTGAGGTCTTCTGATGAATTGTCAATTACAAACTTTTTCATTCATTTTTAAATGAGATATATTTACCCCGGCTAGTGGTTAAAATTTTATTCTTTTTATTATATTTCATTGCTACTTTTTTCTACTGACTCCAAAGCTTACTTTGGGGAATACTTCTTATTTCTAGATTGTTGTATTTATCTTATTTCTATATTTATCTGCAGTCTTGGAATGTTAGAGCTGAAAGGGACCAACCTCTCTCATTTCACTCATGAGGAAGCTGAGGCCCAGAAAGTTCAAATAACTTATATACAAGGTCACACAGTGAGTCAGCTGTGGGGCCCAGCCTCAATTCCAGGTCTCCTGCCCTTGGGTCCAGTGTGGTTTCATTTAAAGCACTACAATTTATAGAAGACCCACAACTGGCTTCTACTTTTATGACACATGAATTTCCCAGGTATTACAATGAACTAATATATGTGCTTTAAGGGAAAGTATTCAAGAGTTCTTTAATTCATTAATCCAAAGACAAATTGGATTTTCAGGTTAGAAACATTAGTTTCCCTCCAAATTCGATATGTGTACCCTACTTAGTACAATGGATGTTTTCCCTAAAAGTTGTGTGAAAAATGAATTTTTTATATATCAAGTATCATTTTTTCATAGGTAAACTTCCTATATGTAAGGGAACCTTCTGGTGACTTCTTTTTGAAAAACTGAGATTCCTTTTGCCATTTTCCCATAGTGTCTCTACTTTTTTTAGTGCAAACTTTTGTATTTGGTGTTTATTTAAAAGTAGGGTACAACCCAACCAATATTAGCTTTCCCAGAATCTACTTTAGCCTTCCCTTCTTTTTTTTTTTTTTTTTTTTTTTTTTTTTTGAGACGGAGTCTTGCTCAGTCACCCAGTCTGGAGTGCGGTGGCGCGATCTCGGCTCACTGCAAGCTCCGCCTCCCGGGTTCACGCCATTCTCCTGCCTCAGCCTCCACGCCCAGCTAATTTTTTTGTATTTTTAGTAGGGAAGGTGTTTCACCGTCTCGATCTCCTGACCTCGTGATCCGCCCGTCTCGGCCTCCCAAAGTGCTGGGATTACAGGCGTGAGCCACCGTAGCCTTCCCTTCTTAATCTTTATGAGAAATTTTCAGACTATTAAATGCTCATGAGATATTTAGTTGTGTTCTAGAAATTTCACCTGGCTTGATATTCTAGCAATCCCTGGGCTCAAATTCCAGCTCCATCTTACCAAACAATAACAGAATTCGCTAATCAGTACAAAGCTCCCCATGCAGTCTCTTTTCCAGAACATTCTTTGCCTAATGTTCCTTAGTGTTGCTGTCTCTTTAGTTGGGGCCTCCTTCCTTAGTACATGCATACCTTACTATTCTGTGGAATTGCAAGCTGTGCATCTTTTAGAAGCACACTAGTCAAACTGATTGGCATTTCCGTTTATTTTCCATTATTCCCTTGTTTCTCCTGGACCTCCTCTGGTTTCTCTTTTCGAGGATGCTCAGAGGCTTCTCACCAGAAATTAATGAGATTTCCCCCATCATCTAGATAGGAGATTGACAAATTCTGTAAAGGTTAAGACAGTGACTATTTTAGGCTTTGTGGGCTACATGTGTTCTCTGTAGCACATTCTTCTTTGTTGTTGCTGTTTGTTCATTCGTTCATTTTGCAACCTTTGGATAATGTAAACCACTTTTTTTTTTTTTTTTTTTTTTTTTTT
>NW_012098532.1:355140-371303 GCF_000951045.1 Mandrillus leucophaeus | reverse complement strand
TTTGGTATTTTTAGTAGAGACGGAGTTTCACCATATTGGCCAGGATGTTCTTGATCTCCTAACCTTGTGATCCGCCTGCCTCGGCCTCCCAAAGTGCTGGAATTACAGGCGTGAGCTACCGCGCCCTGCCAATGTAAACCTTTCTTAGCTCATGGGCTATGCAAAGCCTTAGGCTGACCCCTGATCCAGACTGTCTTCTGGGACAAGCATTTCTGTGAACTGCCCCATTTGATAACTGAGTTGTGCAGTAGCTGATGTGGTTTATTGCCTTCCCATCTACTGCATTGTCAGACCAGTCTGACTGCACAGGGGCAAGTGGAGGGGGGCTGCATATGCCAACCATTACTCTTCAATCGAGTGTCCTTTATGAGCTCGCTCTCTCTCTCTCTCTCACTGACTACCTCAGTGTAGAAACCCTCATTTTTTTCCCCAGACCTATGCTTGTTACCCAATGTGCCTCTGCTTCCCTCGGTTTAGGGTAAACTGGAAGGAGAGAATTTCTGAGTTCTCTTACTTATTTTGTTCCATAACTTCTCCCCCAAATATGTGGTTGGGGACCCCCACCCTGGTCCACCCTGTCCTGCCTTATACTAGTATCATGAGTTTAGGGCTATCGTTGGAAAGTCTGGCAGCCCAGGCCGTAGGATTCCAGTTCAGCCTACGATTTCCTAGGGAAATCACCAGGTTCCAAAGGCTGGTTTTTAAACCTGGAATATCCATGTATCCATTTCCTAATGCAGTTTTGACCTGTTCTGGACAGAGCACTCAGCCCTAGCGAGAAAACCAATGAGGTGCAGAAGATATTCTGTGCCCACAGTTTTTCCCTGCCTTCTGGACCCTCGGCCCCTGGGATGGGCTCCTTGGGATTGCCCATGCAACAACACAGCCACGAGACATTCAGCACACCACCTCCTCCTGTGTTTTGAACCTCTAAATGGATTCTGTCCTAAAGCTTCTTCACGTCTCTCTCCATCCTGTTCCCATCTCCAACTCTCATGCTTCTTGGGAGTCTGAAGCTCAGATTCACATTTTCACATTTTCTCATATAAACGTTGTGGTTATAGAATGGATGACATGTATGTGTCTGTGTGAGTTTGGGTTCTCAACCTGGACTGTGAGGGCTAATAAATTCCCAAATCACACCATACATGTGCACATGCACGCACGCGCGCGCGCGCACACACACACACACACACACACACACACACACACACAGTCCAGCACCCTCATCGGTTCTCTGGCTTAGGTCCAGATCTGATGAGACTGGTCAAGAAAGGGATGGTGGGGGCTCCTGAAGCATTTGCCCTTTCTTGCCTCTTGAAACTTTCTTTCCACTGGCAATTCAAAACAGGCCGACATACAGAGGGCTAGCACTCTAATTTGATGTTGACTCAGTCATTCAGACCTAGCTCTCAGGCTGCAGCTTTTCCTAGCGCAGCAAATTGCTTCTTAAAATCTTTAGCTTGATTTCTGTCATTTGAGCCCAGGGATCTACCCACTTACTGAAATCTAAATTTTTGAAAATCAGTGATGCAAATAATTTTCAGGATTTCCCTATTTAAAAGCATCCATGAAACAGTTCCTTTATGCCTTCTGTTTAGGATTTCCAGAATTAGGAAGGGAAACCAGGCTTGTGCCTTGGATCCAAAAGCAGCAAAAATACTACATTTGCCAAAAACAAACTGAGGAATCAGCATTGGCCAGTCCTAGTATGCAGTCAGGAGGTGGACTTTTGTTAAGTTAGCCCTTACCATTTAGTACTTACTGAGTGCCAACAATGCACTTAGAAAAATAAGGGAGACAAGAATTTACAGACCAATACCATAAACTGGAAGGTACAGGTAAGACACATCTCCTAGAGCTGAGAATGTGTCCCTAACATTTCAAGAAGCAGCAGAAAGTAGGAGAGATCACGATCCCAGTCTTTTTAGGATTTCAACACAAAATGGAAGGGAGCCCTCTGTGGAGTGACATTACAAAGGGTTTTTCTTGTCTTTCTCTAAAATGAAAAATAAAAATAAAAAAAAGGCATTCCTTACTGGCTTGCTACCAGCAATTGAACTGTATTCTTTATATAGCTAGAGCTGTTTGTGTCTTCTTAAAATAAACTTTTTCTGTTAAAATCATTTTCTGTTTCACCCTCTGGTTTTCATTGTAGCAATGATACCTTTATTCAGACACTCCGCCCAGTTTGTGAACATGTTTAACCATCCACACGAGTATGGGGCCCACACGCATTGGATTTGATGCTCACGAACCTGAGAGCTCAAAACAGCTATGTGGCACAGAATGTCTTGCAGAAACCTGGCCCACTGAGCCATGGGCCTAAAGGCAGGTAACCCATGTTCTGGGACTTCATTTCTGGGATTCGAGTCCAGCCGTTCCTGGAGTCAACAAGGGGGAGTGGGCAGCCATCACCAGGCCCCTGAGGGGAGGAGGCAGCCTTAGCAACTATCCCCAGGGCAAAAACTCCCTCTCTGTTCTCTAGCTTAATAAAGTCACCCAGCAAGGCAGACCAGAGTGAGTCTGGGCTGGGAGCAAAAAATCCCAGACCAAATGTGGTCCAGATCATTTCCATCCCTCAAGAAGGGTATGGTCCCACCATGCAGATGGTGACAGCCATATTTGAGAGTCAAATCTCATCAAAAGAAGAAAGGAACTTTGTTATCTATTCCCAACTGTCCCAGGCCTCTAAGGCTGAGGCCCTTGTAGCCAGCATCCCTGTCTCCCCAGGCCCCTGACACCACCGGGCTGCTCTTCCAAAAGATAGACCAGAACTGGAAATAGCCAGAAAACCTACAAGGGAAGGGAGAGGGGCCAGGGCCACCCTCAGACAATAGTGTGTGTTTAAGTTGGAGATAAAGGTCAGAAAAGGAAGCTAGCTTGAGGTGGGCCTCATGGCAAGCAGTCCCTTGGTAGAACCCTGCAGTTCAGGGTCTGGTGTTCACTCCAGCAGGTTCAGAACTCCTTTGTACCTGTCTTAGTTCATTTTCTGTTGCTATAACAGAATACCATAGACTGAGTAATTAATAAAGAAAAGAAATTCACTTATTTCTTACAGTTCTGGAGGCTGAAAAGTCCAAGGACATGTTTCTGGCATCTGGAGAGGGCCTTCTTACTGAGTCATAACAGAGTGTGGGACATCACATGGCAAGAGAGCAAGAGCATGCCATCCTAGGTCTCTCTTCCTCCTATAAAGCCACCAGTTCATCATGCCCGCCCCCCTCCCACCACCACCACCGATGACCAACACACAAATTTTGAAGGACACATTCAAACCACAGCAGTGCCACACCACCATACGCTGATGAAACTTTTAAGGGTTTACTCACACTAACCAAACTCACAAGACAGGTCCTGGTATGTTAATTAACAGAAGAGAGAATATACCTCTCAAACAAAGGTCATAAACAGGAGGGCTGCAGGCTGAATTGAATTCACATACATTGTCTAGAGTACACAGTGCTGTTTGTCAATTTTTAAAAATTTAGGGGGCCGGGCGCGGTGGCTTATGCCTGTAATCCCAGCACTTTGTGAGGCCAAGGCAGTTGGATCACCTGAGGTCAGGAGTTCGAGATCAGCCTGACCAACAAGATGAAACCCCATCTCTACTAAAAATATAAAACTTAGCCGGGTGTGGTGGCAGGCACCTGTAGTCCCAGCTACTCGGGAGGCTGAGAGAGGAGAATTGCTTGAACCCGGGAGGCGGAGGTTGCAGTGAGCTGAGATCGCACCACAGCACTCCAGCCTGGGCAACAAAGCAAGACTCTGTCTCAAAAAAAAAAAAAAAATTTAAATGGAGCACAGTCTCTCCAATTTACCTCCCACCACTCCCTGTTGCGTCAAACCTAACCAGCTTCATTCCCTTATAGTATCTGTCAGGTCCCTGAAGGCATATGAGTTTTTGACCCTTACATTAAGTTGTCATCACAGGTTGAAGTCCCCAGGAAGCACACTCTTAGATGGAGTTTACTGTGTAGGATGTTTACTAGTGCCCAGGGATCAACACCTGTGGAAGAGAAAGGAAGGAAACAAGATTAGACAGGAGGCAGCTGGGCAAAGTGGCTCACACCTGTAATCAATCCCAGCACTTTGGGAGGCCGAGGCAGGCGAATCACCTGAGGTCAGGAGTTCAAGACCAGCCTGGACAACATGGCGAAACCCCATCTCTACTAAAAATACAAAAATTAGCCAGATGTGGTGGTGTGCACCTGTAGTCCCAGCTACTCGAGAGGCTGAGGTATGAGAACTGAACCTGGGAGGCAGAGGTTGCAGTAAACCAAGATTGCACCACTGTACTACAGCCTGGGTGACTCAGCAAGACTCCATCTCAAAAAAAAAAAAAAAAAAATAGGAGGAGAAAAGAGCAGCAATGCAGGTGTTAAAAAGCTTCTGCTCACTCAGGTGCTGGCTCTGGCATTCACATGACCTGTCCGTTGTCCTACATTGGGCCAAAGGGCAGGCCTTCATATCCCCGCTTCAATAAGTCACTGGCTCTGGGCCACGCCATGAAGGGCTTGACCTTGGGTGAGATGTCTGTCTCAAGCTGAGGCAATCCCTGAAGGAACTGATGGCTGAAGAAGGCTCTTGGCTGACAGCACTTTTAGCAGCTGGCAGTAAATCCTTCCTTGAAGGGGGATCTCGGTGACACAGTTCTGTGTCCATCACAGGTGTCTTTCTCCCATGAATAGTGCAGGCAAAACACTTACAAATCCTTATTCTGATTCCACCCCCACCTTTCTTTTTTTGAGGCAGGGTCTTGCTCTGTTACCCAAACTGGAATGCGGTGGCACAATCACGGCTCACTGCAACCTCGAACTTCTGGGCTCAAGCAATCCTCTCTCTTCAGCTTCCTGAATAGCTGGGACCATAGGCATGCACCACTACACCTGGCTAATTTTTAAATTGTTTTGTAGAGACAGTCTCGCTATATTGCACAGGCTGGTCTCAAACTCCTCGGCCCAAGTGATCCTCCTGCCTCAGCCTCCCAACGTGCTAAGATTACAGGCGTAAGCCACCACGCCCATCCCAATTCCCTCCCCCACTCCTTACTTAAGACCAATTACACTTCATTTTATTAGGTTTATAACTTTCTTCAATGTCACCATCTTAGGACACATGCTAGTAGACTTTAAATAGACTTCAGTGTTTCATAAGCCTCATTAGTGCCCATTAATAAACTCTCTCCAAGGACATGTTGTGTCACATATGCAAATGGCTAAATCAATCCATCATAAAATACCATGAATAAAATGTCGCTACCATCTATCAGGCACCCACAATGGGCCAGGCATTGTGTGCTCCTCCATCCATTTGTTTTATGCTTCCATTCAACAAATGTCTAATGAGCTCCTACAACATGCTGGGTGGCGCATTAGGATCTGAGGGTAGAGTAGTGACTGAGGGAGGCACAATGCCTGCCCTTATGGAGTTTACCATCCAGTGGAGCCACTGCTGAGACCAATTCATACAGCATCCCTGGGAACCAGGACCAATGGACCTCATGTTTCTGTTATCTAAAGGTCACTACCCTGGCTATGAACTCCTCTGGTCAGCACTTACTTCATACTCTGCTCTGCTACCTAATCTTCCCTGCTCCTCTTCCTCCCACCGTTTTCAACTGTGGCTTCCTGGAACCCCAATTCCAGGGTATCTTAGTCCATTTTGTGTTGATAGAATATATGAGACTGGGTAATTTATAAAGAAAGGAAGTTTCTTTAGCTCACGGTTCTGCAGGCTGAGAAATTCAAGGAAATGGTCTTGGCTTCTAGCAAGGGCTTTTGTGCTGTGTCACAACATGATGAAGAAGGTCCAAGGGGAAGTGGATATGTGCAAAGAAGAGAAAACCTGAGGGGCATCCCGGCTTTATAACAACACACTG
Organism: Mandrillus leucophaeus; assembly: GCF_000951045.1. NCBI lineage: Eukaryota > Metazoa > Chordata > Mammalia > Primates > Cercopithecidae > Mandrillus > Mandrillus leucophaeus. Next base: position 365,422 of record NW_012098532.1, on the reverse strand, counting down.
TCACAAGAACGGATTCATTCCTGAGAGAACTCATCCAGTCTCACCAGAGTGAGAACTTGCTACCACCAGATCAGCACTAAGCCATTCATGATGGAGCTGCTCCCATGACTCAAACACCTCCCACTAGCCCCACCTCCCAACATTTGGGGATCAAATTTCAACATGAGTTTTGGTGCAGACAAACAAACTACATCTAAATCATAATATTTCAACCCTGGGCTCCCCAAAACTAGTGTCCTTCTCACATACAACCTACAATCATTCTATCCCAATAGCCCCAAAAGTCTTAACTTGTTCCAGCACCAACATAAAAGTCCAGTCTCATCTGAGACTCAAGGCAAGTTCCTAACAGCTATAAGTCTGTAAAATAAAAAATCAAGTTATTGGCCAGGCACGGTGGCTCACGCCTGTAATCCCAGCATTTTGGGAGGCCGAGGCGGATGGATCACAAGGCCAGGAGATCAAGACCATCCTGGCTAACATGGTGAAACCCCGTCTCTACTAAAAATACAAAACAAAATTAGCCTGGTGTAGTGGTGGGCACTTGTAGTCCCAGCTACTCAGGAGGCTGAGGTAGCAGAATGGCATAAACCCAGGAGGCGGAGCTTGCAGTGAGCCAAGATTGCACCACTGCACTCCAGCCTGGGCAACAGAGCAAGACTCCATCTCAACAACAACAAAAAAATCAAGTTATTTACCTCCAAGATACAATGGTTGTACAAGCATTGGGCAAACACACCCATTCCAAAAGAGAGAAATCGGACCCAAAAAGGGGGGTAACAGGCCCATACAAGTTCAAAATCCAGCAGGGCAGATATTAAATCTTAAAGCTCCAAACTAATCTTTTACTCCATGTACCACTTCCGATGTACACTGGTGCAAGGAGTGGGCTCCCAAGGCCTCAAGCAGCCCTGCCCCATGGCTTTGCTGAATACTACCCATGTGGCTGCTCTCACAGATTGGAGTTGAATGCCTGTGGCTTTTCCAGGCTGAGGTTGCACACTGCCAGTGGGTCTATAATTCTGGGGTCCCCATGGCAGCCCTACTCCCATAGGTCCACTAGGCATTGCCTCATGAGCACTTTCTGTGGAGGTTCTGCCCCTGCAGCAGGCTTTTGCATGGGCACCCAGGCTTTCCAATACATCCTCTGAAATCTAGGTGAAAGCTGCCAAGTCTCCATGGCTCTTGCATTCTGGGCTCTCACAGACTTAACACAACATGGAAGCCACCAAGGCTTATGGGTTGCACTCTCTGAAGTGATGGCCCAAGCAGTACCTGGGGCCACTGAGCTTCAGCCAGACTCAGAAACAATGTAGCAGGGATCTGAGGAGCAGTGTCCTGAGGTGGAGCAGGGGCAGCAGTGCTCAGGCCTTACCCCAGAAACCATTCTGTCCTCCTAGGCCTCCAGGCATATGATGGGAAAAGCAGCCTTGAAGATTTCTGAAATGCCTTCAGGGTCTTTTTCCCCATTGTCTTGACTTTAGCACCTGGCTCCTTTTGGTTTCCTGTCCTGAAAATGCTCTTTTCTTCTTTCTGCTGTGTTTCCCTTTTCTCCAGAAATTCACCATAAGCAGTTGGAAGTAACCATGCAGCAGCCTGAACATTTTGCTGCTTAGAAATTTCTTCCACCAGGTATTCTATTAAATTCCATCTTAGATGGAGCAGGGATCTCCTGCCCCTGCCAGTTCAATTCTGTAGTAAGCCTTCCACAGAGCCTTTGGGCATAGATGTAGTTCATCCAAGTTCTTTGTCAATTTAAGACAAGGATGGCCTTTACTCCAGTTTCCAATACGTTGTTCCTCATTTCCATCTGGAACCTCACCAGAATGGCCTTTACTGTCCATATTTCCATCAGCATTCTGGTTGGGACCATTTAACCAATCTCTGAAGGGTTCCAGACCTTCCATAGTGGTCTTGTCTAATAAGCCCTCACCAGAATCTTGTTTTTTCTAGCCTGCTCTTCCAAATTCTTCCAACCTCTGCCCATTACCCATTTCCAAAGCTGCTTCCACATTTTCAGGCATTTCTTATCACTAACACTTTACTTCTCAGTATCAATTTCCTGTCTTAGTCTGTTTTGTGTTGCTATAAAAGAATACTTGAGTTTTTCCGTCCACTCCCCCTCTCCCACCAGCACCACTTCGGCTGCACTGAGCTTGCTCCGAGCTCTGGGCTCCTGCTAATCTAGCACCGCCATTGTCTCCCTTCAGCTGCCATCATGATTATCTACTGGGACCTCATCAACGACAATGAGATGTTCTCCGACAGCAACAAGATCCGGGAGATCACAGACGGGCTGTGCCTGGAGGTGGAGGGGAAGATAGTCAGTAGGACAGAAGGTTACATTTTTGACTTGCTCATTGGTGGAAATGCCTCCGCTGAAGGCCCTGGGGGCAAAGGTACTGAAAGCACAGTAATCACTGGTGTCAATATTGTCATGAATCATCACCCGCCAGAAACAAGCTTCACAAAAGAAGCCTACAATAAGTGCATCAAAGATTACATGAAATCAATCAAAGGCAAACTGGAAGAACAAAGACCAAAAAGAGTAAAACCTTTTATGACAGGGGCTGCAGAACAAATCAAGCACATCCTTGCTAATTTCAAAAACTACGAGAAAACATGAATCCAGATGGTTGCTCTGCGGACTACCATGAGGATGGTGTGACTCAATATATGATTTTCTTTAAGGATGGCTTAGAAATTGAAAAATGTTAACAAATTTGGCAATTACTTTGGATCTATCACCTGTCATCATAACTGGCTTCTGTTTGTCATCCACACAACACAGGACTTAAGACAAATGGGACTGATGTCATCTTGAGCTCTTCATTATTTTGACTGATTTATTTGGAGTGGAGGCATTGTTTTTAAGAAAAACATGTCATGTAGGTTGTCTAAAAAAAAAATGCATTTAAAAAAAAAAAAAAAAAAAAAAAAAAAAAAAAACCTGAGACTGGGTAATTTAGAAAGACAATAGATTTCTTTATCTTGTGGTTCTGTAGGCTGAGAAGTTCAAGGGCATGGCCCTGGTTTTTGGCAAGGGCTTTTGTGCTGTGTCACAACATAGTGGAAAAGGTCAAAGAGAAAGTGGACACGTGCAAAGAGGGGAAAACCTGAGTGGCATCCCAGCTTTATAACAACCCACTGTCGCAGGAACTGATCCATTCTTGAGAGAACTAATCCAGTCTTGTGAGATGGAAAATTCACTCACTCCTGCAAGACTGGCACCAAGCCTTTCATGAAGGATCCACCCCCATGACCCAGACACCTCCCACTAGGACCCACCTTCCAACATTTGGAGATCAAATTTCAACATGAGTTTTGATGGAGACAAATAAACCACATCCAAACCATAGCACAGGGATTGCTAAATACCCCAACAACAGAAATAGAAAGCTCCCCTAAACACCTTCCTTAACTGAGACCTAGCTGTCTCTGGAGAACCCCACTTCTCCTGTAGGCCTTTCCTCAGAGATTCTTTCGCTCCTCCAAATACTTCTGCATCTGGAGATGGAGCGGGCCCCTTCTTTGCTGCCCACTGCACCTTCCAGACCATGACTGCTGTACCTCTCAGGCACTTCCCTTCATTCTATCCTTTTGCCCACCCCCTAGTCTTGCCCAAATCCAAATCACTTCAACATTCATGTGGAAGATCTATCCCACATCCCATGCTTCTTGTTTCTTCGGCCTCCTCACCTCTGTTGGCCTCCCTTTCTGCTCCAGTCACCCACTCTTAGGGCCTCGAGTGGATCTTGCGATGGCCCAGAACTGCTGTACCACTGAAATCTTAACTTCAATCCCCACAACCTCACATCTTTCTAACTTTCCCATCTGATTACTTCATTACACTGTTCAACTTTGTTGAGACTTATATGAGCTCATCACAAAAGAAGAAATCCCAACATCCAATAAACATGGAAAGGTGCTTAACCTCATCTACCGTCAGGGAAATGAGGAATGAGGGAGAATGGGGCATGAGGAAGGAGCATGAAAAAACTTTTTGAGGTAATAGATATGTGCATTATCTTGATTGTGGCTCTGGTTTCAAGGATGTTTACTAATCAAATCATCACTTAAAACATATGCAATTTGTTGCACATCAATTATATATCAATAAAGTTGTAAAATATACACACACATATGGCCCGGTGCAGTGGCTCACACCTGTAATCCCAGAACTTTGGGAGACCAAGGTGGGTGGATCACCTGAGGTCAGGAGTTCGAGACCAGCCTGACCAACATGGAGAAAACCCGTCTCTACTAAAAATACAAAATTAGCCGGGCATGGTGGCGCATGCCTGTAATCCCAGCTACTTGGGAGGCTGAGACAGGAGATTTGCTTGAACCCAGGAGGCGGAGGTTGCAGGGAGCCGAGATCGCACCATTGCACTCCAGCCTGGGAAACAAGAGTGAAACTCCGTCTCAAAAAAAAAAAAGTTATATACACAGACACACACCAACAACATACCATTTCACATATGCCAGACTGGCAAATTTTTAAAAGTCTGATGATAATTAGTGTTGAGGAAGATGTAGAAGAGTAGAGATCCTCATATACTGCTGATAGGGCTATTCAACAACTTGGGAAAACAATTTGTCATTATCTATTAAAGTTAAAGATACACATCTCCAAGAACCCAGCAATTCCATTCCTAGGTATATATCCTAGAGAAAAGTGTACATAGCTTTACTGAAAGATATATAGGCCAGGTGCGGTGACTCACGCCTATAATCACACCACTTTGGGAGGCTGATGTGGGCGGATCACCTGAGGTCATGAGTTTGAGACCAGCCTGGCCAACATGGTGAAACCCCATCTCTACTAAAAATACAAAAAAAAAGAAAAAAGGCTGGGATTACCGGAGTGGTGGCACGTGCCTGTACCCAGCATTCAGGAGGCTGAGGCAAGAGAATCGCTTTGAACCCAGGAGGCAGAGGTTGCAGTGAGCCGATATTGCACCACTGTACTCCAGCCTGGGCAACAGAACGAGACTCCATCACCAATAAAAAGAAAGAAAGAAAGAAAGAAAGAAAGAAAGAAAGAAAGAAAGAAAGAAAGAAAGAAAGAAAGAAAGAAAGAAAGAAAGAAAGAAAGAAAGAGAAAGAAAGAAAGAAAGAAGGAAGAAGATATATAAAGGTTCAAGGCACCATTGTACATAACAGCCCTAATTGGAAACAACCCAAAAGTCCATCAAGAGCAGAATGAATAAATTGTGGAATGCTATACAGAAATGACAATTAAACTACAGCCACGGCCAGGCTCCAGGCTCCGTGGCTCACGCCTGTAATCCCAGCACTTTAGGAGGCCGAGGCGGGCGGATCACGAGGTCAGGAGTTCAAGACTAGCTTGGCCAACAGGGTGAAATGCCGTCTCTACTAAAAATACAAAAATTAGCCAGGCATGGTGGCGGGCACCTGTAGTCCCAGCTACTCAGGAGGCTGAGGCAGGAGAATCTCTTGAACCCAGGAGGCAGAGGTTGCAGTGAGCTGACACTGTGCTACCGCACTCCAGCCTAGATGACAGAGTGAAACTCCGTCTCAAAAAAAAAAAAAAAAAAACCTACAGCACACACAGCATGTATAAATCATGCAAATATGAAGTTGAGTGAAAGAAGACACGAAGGAATACATACAGTGTGATTCCATTTACATAAAGTTCAAAAACAAGCAAAACTAAATTATTGTTTAGGAATGCACATATAGCTGGGTGCAGTGGCTCTGCCAGTAATCCCAGCACTTTGGGAGGCCGGGGCAGGTGGATCACTTGAGCCCAAGAGTTCGAGACCAACCCAGGCAATGTGGCAAGATCTCCATCTCTACCAAAAAAATACATTATTTAATACATTTTAAAAAGTGAATGCACATGTAGATGATAAAACTAAAGAAAAGCAAGGCTGGGCACTGTGGCTCACACTTGTAATCCCAGCGCTTTGGGAGGCCAAAGCAGGAGGATCACTTTGAGGCAGAATAGGGTCTGGAGGCAGGGAACCTAAGGCTGTTTCACGCTGACTTCCTAGAACTAAATTGAAAGGAAAACCCTAACTTTCCACACCTGGCTACACCCTTTGCAAACCTCCACCTTTTCTGCAGATGGAAAATTGAAAGTACCTCTGATTAGTTGCTTTTTGCAACCAATCAGACGTTTGCATAGGAGTATGACTTTGTAACTTTACTTCAGCCTCTGATTGGTTGTTGTCCACAGCCAATCAGACTGATTGTGGACCAAGTCTTCATTTGCATAGACGTTCAACTTTGTAACTTCACATCAGTCTCTGATTGCAGGCCACCACTTCATTTACATGGGGTGAACAACAAGTGGCCAATGGGAAACCTCTAGGGGGTATTTGGACTCCAGAAGATTCTGTATCCAGGGCCCTTGAGCGGTTGCTCAGGCCCACTGCCACCCTGTGAAGTGTACTTTTGTTTCCAATAAATCTCTTGTTTTTGTTGCTTCATTCTTTCCTTGCTTTGTTTGTGTTTTGTCCAATTCTTTGTTCAAAATGCTAAGAACCTGGACACCCTCCACAGGTAACAACTTGAGCCCAGGAGTTTGAGACCAGCCTGGGCAACATGGTGAGACCCCTTCTCTACAAAAAGTTAAAAAAAAAAAAGGCCGGGCACGGTGGCTCACACCTGTAATCCCAACTCTTTGGGAGGCCAAGGCGGGTGGATCACGAGGTCAGGAGTTGGAGAACAGCCTGGCCAACATGGTGAAACCCCGCCCTTACTAAAAATATTTTTTAAATTAGCTGGGTGTGGTGGCACATGCCTGTACCCCCAGCTACTCAGGAGGCTGAGGCAGGAGAATTTCTTGAACTTGGGAGGTGGGAGTTGCAGTAAGCCAAGATGGCACCACTGCACTCCAGCCTGGGTGACAGAGCAAGACTCTGTCTCAATTTAAAAAAAATTATCTGTGCATGGTGGCATGTGTCTGTTGTCCCAGCTACTGGGGAGGCTGAAGCCGGAGGATTGCTTAAGCCCAGGAGGTAGAGGCTGCAGTGAGCCTTGATCACACCACTGCACTTCACCCTGGGTGACAGAATGAGGTCCCGACTCGGAGAAAAAAAAAGAGAGAGACAGAGACAGAGACAGAGGGAGAGAAAAGAAAAGCAAGCAAGATATTATCGTAAAAGTTAAGAGACTGGCTACTTCTAAGGATAAATTGTAATTGATAAGGACACATGGACGATTTCAGGGTGCTGGCAAAGTTCTACTTTCTGACCTTCATGGTAGTCACACTGGTGTTCACTTGTAACTAATTTTGCAAGTGTACAAACTATACATTTGTTTTAAGCACTTTTCTGTGTATATATATATGTATGTATGCATGCATGTTATATTTTACAATGAGAAATATTCTTTTTTTTTTTTTTTTTTGAGATGGAGTTTCACTCTTGTTGCCCAGGCTGGAGTGCAATGGCACAATCTCAGCTCACCACAACCTCTGCCTCCTGGGTTCAAGTGATTCACCTGCCTCAACCTCCCAAGTAGCTGGGATGACAGGCATGCACCACCACGCCCGCTAATTTTTGTATTTTTAGTAGAGACGGGGTTTCTCCATGTTTGTCAGGCTGGTCTCAAACTCCTAACCTCAGGTAATACGGCCACCTCGGCCTCCCAAAGTGCTGGGATTACAGGCGTGAGCCACTGCACCCGGCCTACAATGAGAAATATTCTTAAGGACCCAGGATACAATTCTGAGTAACATCACATTTCAGAGAAGGCTGCAGGAGAAGACGTCTCCTTAGGAAACAGACAGGGAAGGGGCAGCCAGAGGCGGACGGCAAACCAGTAGAGCAGGGTGTTAAGGAAGCTCAAAACAGAAGCTTCCAAATTTTCAAAAAGAGAGTGGGCAACCGTGTCAACCCTTATGCACCCCTGCTCTGCGGGACACATCAGAGCACAGCCAACAGTGACCAGCCTGTGTCCTTGCAGCTATGATAAGAACACTCTTGCACCATAGAAAAATGAGCAAAGGCAGAAACAGACAAGAAGAAATACTATTAAAAGGCAAACATATGGGAAAATGTCTACATTTCCCAATGAGCAATGACACACTAAATTGTGAAAACTGATTGGCCAATTATAGTAGCAAAAATTAAGGGGAGGCAGAAGAAATTACAGTATGTCAGGCTGGAAAGAATACCAAATTGATGCACGGTTACTGGCTGCTAACACTATGAATAAATACCACCCCTTTAAAATAAAATCTGGCAATATGCAATAGGAAATTTTAAATGCTCATACCATTTTACTCAGTAATCCTACTTCTGGGCCTCTATACTAGGAAAATTATGCAAAGGAAAGAAAAAGGCTGTGTGAATGAGTTTAGAAGTGACTCCCAAATCTCTTTCTCCAGCTCCAGCCACCGCCCTGAGCCCAATCTGTGTATCCAGTGGTTCACCTGGCATTGCCACTCACATGGCTAGTCTGCAACTCAGAGTAAATAAACATAAAGTGTAACATGAACTCCTTTGTTCCTCTCAAACCTGCTCTTTCTCAAATCTTCACCACCCTAATAAATGGCACCACCATCCATGCAACTGCTGAAGCCCAAAACCTAAGAGTCATTCTTGATTCTTCCTTTTGCTCACCACCCACTTCCAATTTGCCACCAATCTTGTTGGTTCAATATTCAAAATATAACCAAAAGCATTCCACTTCTCCCCATCTTCATGGTTGCCACTAGTGATGGTTAATTTTAGGTGTCAACTTTACTGGACTAAAGAATACCTAGAGAACTGGTAATGCATTACTTCTGGGTGTGTCTATGAGGGTGTTTCCAGAGGAGATTGGTATATAAATTGGTGGACTGCGTGGGGACGATCTGCCCTCAATGTGGGCGGACACCACTGGTCCCAGATAGGACAAAAAAAAAAAAAAAAAAAAAAAACAGAGAAAAGGTGATTCTCCTTCTCTCTCCTGGAGCTGGAACACTCTTCTCCTACCCTTGGACATCAGAACTCCAGGCTCTTGGGTTTTTGGACTCCAGAACTTGGTTCTCCAGCCTTTGGCCTCGGACTGAGAGTTACAACTTTGGCTTCCCTGGTTCCGAGGCCTTCAGACTTGAAATGAGCCATGCATGCTACCAGCATTCCAGGGGCTCCAACTTGCAGATGGCCTGTCATGGGACCTCTTAGCCTCCATAATCACATGAACCAATTCTCCTAATAAAGCCCTTTCCATCTATCTATCTATCTATCTATCTATCTATCTATCTATCTATCTATCTATCCATCCATCTGTCTATCAATATACTATTGGTTCTGTCTCTCTGGAGAACATTAATACCTAGCCCAAGCCACTACCCTAGCCCAAGCCACTGTTCTCTCACTGTTCTCTCTGCCTGGGATTGGTGCAGTAATCTCCTCACTGGTCTCCTGCCTTTGTTCTTGCTTCACTCCAATCTGTTCTCCACACGGCGTCCAGAATAGTTTTTAAAAAAATCAAATCAAGACGGGCATGGTGGTTCATGCCTGTAATTCCAGCATTTTGAGAGGCCAAGGAAGGAGGATTGCTTGAGCCCAGGAGTTCAAGACCAGCCTGGGAAACAAAGTGAGATCTCCCCCGATCTCTACAAAAGTAAGACAAACAAATAAACAAACAAACAAAAAAACTAGCCAGGCGTGGCGGCAAACGCCTGTAGTCCCAGCTACTTGGGAGGCTGAGGTGGGAGGATCGCTTGAGCCCAAGAGGTCGAGGCTGAAGTGAACTGTGTTCATGCCACCGCACTCCAGCCTGGATGACCAAGTAAGACCCTAAATAAATAAATAAATAAATAAATAAATAAATAAATAAATAGAAATCTGATCATGTCAGTACAGCCCTCCCATGGCTTTCCTTTCCTCATTGAGTAGAATCCAAGCTCCTTACCATGGTAACTCTGCTTCACTCCATTCTGGGCTTCTTCCTATTCTTTCAGAACAACAAATTCTCTCCCTCCTCAGGGTCTTTGCACTTTCTGTCTCCCTGCCCGGAAAACTCTCCTTCTAGGCTCCCTTAGGTTTCCACTCAAATGTCACCCCAGAAGAAGTTTCTATGATCAACCTATCTGAAGTAGCCTCTCTCTCCAAGTTCCTATTCCTCATATCACCCTGTTAACTCCCTGCACAGCACTCACTACAATCTGAAGTAAATTGAGGTGTTTATTTGCATAGTGCCTTGTTTTCTGTCTCTTCTAACTGGAATATAAACTTCATGTGGGCAGGAATCTGTGTCTCTGCTTCACTGCTGTATCCCCAACACCCAAGTATCTGATGTACCCAATAAATACTTATGG
>NW_012098532.1:351989-352880 GCF_000951045.1 Mandrillus leucophaeus | reverse complement strand
TCTGATGATTATGTGTCTTGGGGATGATCTTCTTGTGTAGCATCTCATAGGGGTTCTCTGTATTTCCTGAATTTGAATGTTGGCCTCTCTAGTGAGGTTGGGAGATTTTTTATGGATGATATCCTGAAATATGTTTTCCAAGTTGTTTGCTTTCTCTCCATCTCTTTCAGGGACACCAATGGTCACAGATTTAGCCTCTTTACAAAGTCCCATATTGCTCAGAGGGTTTGTTTGTTCTTTTTTATTCTTTTTTCTTTATTTTTGTCTGACTGCATTAGTTTGGAAAACCAGTCTTCAAGCTCCAAGATTCTTTCCTCAGCTTGGTCTATTCTGCTGTTAATATTTACAATTGCATCATAACATTCTTGTAGTGTGTTTTTCAGTTTAAAGACTTAAATGTAAAACCTAAAACTATAAAAATCCTGGAAGATGACCTAGGAAATACCATTCTGGACATAGGACCTGGCAAAGATTTCATGACAAAGACACCAAAAGCAATTGCAACAAAACCAAAAATTGACAAATGGGATCTAAGTAAACTAAATAGCTTCTGCACAACAAAAGAGGCTATCAACAGAGTAAAAAGACAACCTACAGAATGGGAGAAAATATTTGCAAACCATGCACCTGACAAAGGTCTAACATCCAGAATCAAAATTACAAGCAGCCAGTCGCAGTGGCTCACACCTGCAATCCCAGCACTTCAGGAGGCTGAGAGGGGCAGATCACAATGTCTAGAGATCAAGACCATCCTGGCCAACATGGTGAAACCCCATCTCTATTAAAAATACAAAAATTAGTTGGGCGTTGTGGTGCATGCCTGTAGTCCCAGCTACTTGGGAGGCTGAGGCAGGAGAATCACTTGAACCTGGGAGGTGGAGGTTGCAGTGA
>NW_012098532.1:345376-347299 GCF_000951045.1 Mandrillus leucophaeus | reverse complement strand
ATGTTAGCCAGGATAGTCTCGATCTCCTGACCTCGTGATCCACCCGCCTCGGCCTCCCAAAGTGCTGGGATTACAGGCTTGAGCCACCGTGCCCGGCCAGCTTCAGTTTTTTCATATTTAAATTGAAGTAGCAATAAAAGACTTTCAAGGTGGTTTCACTGAAGTAGATAATTAATGTACTTGGTATATTACATGTCACAAAATATCATTTAATAGCCATTGATAGTTTAAAGCCCTGAGGCTGGATGAGTTCACCTGAGGAGTGAGTATAAATAGAGAAGAGAGCCCAGGATGGGCCTTGGGAATGTCCAATGTTTAGACATCAGGTAGAGAAAGATCAATCAAGAAAGGATACAGGGTCGGGTGTGGTGGCTCATGCCTGTAATACCAGCACTTTGGGAGGTCGAGGTGGATGGATCATCTGAGGTCAGGAGTTCGAGACCAATCTAAACAACGTAGTGAAACCCCATCTCTACTAAAAATACAAAATTATCCAAGTGTAGTGGCACATGCCTGTAATCCCAGCTACTTGGGAGGCTGAGGCAGGAGAATCTCTTGAACCTGAGAGGCGGAGGTTGCAGTGAGCTGAGATCGCACCATTGCACTCCAGCCTGGGCAACAAGAGCAAAACTCTGTCTCAAAAAAAAAAAGAAAGAAAGGAAACAGGCCCAGTGCAGTGGTTCACCCCTGTAGCACTAGTGCTTTGGGAGGCTGAAGCAAGAGGCTCCTTGAGGCCAGGAGTTAGAGACCAGCCTTGGCATCATAGCAAGACCCTGTCTCTACAAAAAAGTGGCACCCACCTGTAGTCCCAGCTACTCAGGAGGCTGAAGTGGGAGGATCGCTTGAGCCCAGGAGTTGGAGGCTGCAGTGGGCTATGATGGTGTCACTGCACTCCAGCCTGGGCAGCAGAGCAAGAACCTGTCCATAAAATAAAAAAGAAAGAAAGGGAACAGAGTTGTGAACTGCCACAAGAAAGGCTCTAGACTGCAGTGTTCCCAAACCTTCCTAATCATGGAAACTTTTTGTCATGGGGCAGCTTGTGCTCAGCAAAACACACAGTAAGTGGAAAAGCAGGCTACAAAATGGTATGCAAATTATGATTGCAACCATGTACAACTGTGTGCAGAACATGCGTGGCACACATGCTCAGTAAACATTTGTTGAATGGATTAATGAATGAAAAGTAATATACATATGGACAACCACTACAAAGGAATAAACAATAATAACAGTAATTTTTAGTAGTGAGATATGATTAGAGATTGCTTTTCCAAATTTTGTGTAATATTTTGTTGTCTATCTTTTTCTGATGGAGATTTGCCAATCTTGTGCATCCATCTGTCTGAGCTGCATTCAGGGATACTGTTCCCAGACTTCCTGTAGGAATTCTCTCTGTTCTCTCCTGCTCTTTTTGAAATCCTCAACACCATTTCTGACCTATTTGATTTTAATTCCAGCTCGGTGCAGTGGCTCACACCTGTAATCCCAACACTTTGGGGGGCCAAGGCAGAAGGATCACTTGAGCTCAGGAGCTTGAGACCAGCCTGAGCAACATGGTGACACCCCGTTTCTACAAAAAATACAAAAATTTGCTGGTTGTGGTGGCATGTGCCTATAGTCCCAGCTATTTGGGATGTTGAGGTGGGAGGATCACTTGAGCCCAGGAGTTTGAGTCCAGCCTGGGTAACACAGTGAGACTCTATCCCTAAAAAAGAAAAAAAGAAAGATGTTCATAGCAAGAAATCAGAAATAATTTCTTTGCAGGTTATCTGTCCCTTCTCTCTAGCTGTCTTTAACTTTTTTTTTTTTTCATTTTGACCTTGGAGAATCTGATGATTATGTGTCTTGGGGATGATCTTCTTGTGTAGCATCTCATAGGGGTTCTCTGTATTTCCTGAATTTGAATGTTGGCCTCTCTAGTGA
>NW_012098532.1:336051-344475 GCF_000951045.1 Mandrillus leucophaeus | reverse complement strand
AAAAAAAAAAAAAAAATTACCAGCAGAAAACAAACAACCCCATTAAAAAGTGGGCAAAGGACATGGACAGTTTTTAAAAGAAGACATACACACGGCCAAAAAGCATATGAAAAAATGCTCCACATCACTAATCATTAGAGAAATGCAAATCAAAACCACAATGAGATACCACCACACACCAGTCAGAATGGCTATAATTAAAAAGTCAAAAAATAACAAATGCTAGCCACGTTGCAGAGAAAAGGGAACGCTTATACACTACTGGTGGGAAAGTAAATTAATTCAGCCACTGTGGAAAGCAGTGTGGCAATTCCTCAAAGAACTTAAAACAGAATTACCATTTGACCCAGCAATCCCATCATTGTGTATATACCCAAAGGAATATAAATTATTCTACTATAAAGACACATGCATACGTGTATGTTTATTGCAGTACTATTCACAATGGCAAAGACATGGAATCAATCTAAATGCCCATCAACAGTAGACTGTATAAAGAAAATGTGGTACATGTAAAGTATACTTTATGCATATGAAGTATAAAACAGTACACTGTATAAAGAAAATGTGGTACTGTATAAAGAAAAGATGGTACATATACACATATAGACATGGAATCAGTCTAAATGCCCAGTAGACTGTGTAAAGAAAATGTGGTACATATACACCATGGAGTACTACACAGCCATGAAAAAAAGAATGAGATCATGTCCTCTGCAGCAACATGGATAGGACTGGAGGCCATTATCCTAAGCAAACTAACGCAGGAACAGAAAACCAAATACCACATATTCTCACTTACAAGTGGGAGCTAAACAAGAACACATGGACACTATGGACACAAAGAGGGAAACAACAGACTTCGGGGCCTACTTGAGGGTGGGGGATGGGAGGAAGGAGAGGATCAAAAGACTACCTATCAGGCACTATGCTCATTATCCGAGTAACGAAATAATCTATACATCAAACCCCCATGACACACAATTTACCTAATAACCTGCACATGTACCCCTGAACCTAAAAGCAAAGTTAAAAAAGAAATAATCTCTAAATGTAAATCAATAGGAAACCAGTTAGATAAGTTGTGATACATCCATACAATGAAATTCTATGCAGCCATTTAAAAACTGAGAAAATATTTATGCAGTGGAATATTATTAGCAACTTTAAAGAGAATAAATTGCTGTGTCTTAGTGTGTTTTAACAGACTGCTATAACAAAATACCTGGGACTGGGTAATTTATAAAGAATAGAAATTTATTTTCTCACAGTTCTGGAGCTGGGAAGGCCAAGATCAAGGCTCTGGTATCTAGTGAAGGCCTTCTTGCTGTGTCATCAAATGGAGGAAGGGCAAGGAGAAGGGATGACAGAGAGAGAAAGTTGGGGGGTAGAGAAAGAGAGAGAGAGAGAGACCAAACTTGCTTTTTTATAAGGAACCCACTCTGAAAATAAGACACCCACTCCCATGATAAAGATATTAATCCATTCATGAGGGCAGAGCACTCATGGTTTAATCACCTCTTAAAGGTCTTACCACTTAAATAATTTACAATGGCAATTAAATTTCAACAAGGGTTTGGGAGGGGACAAACATTCAAACCATAGCATGCTGCTACTCACAAAGGAAGTCAGATACAGAAGAGTACCTACTCTATGGTTTCATTTACATGACATTCAGAACTTTGGTTTCCAGCCAACATGGAGTACCAGGGACCAGACGTATCCTCCTGCCTGAAATAACAACAACAACAAAATAGAATATATGAAACTATGGAATATTGGTTTTCAAGACACTGGATATCAGAAAAAGAAGTATAGTGATCCCTGAGTAAAAGGAAACGAACTAGGTGAGCCCTGCCATTGCTCCCAGCTTACTATTGTGAAAGAGTTTCCAGGCCATGGTGCAGGAAGGGGGAACCTAGTTGGAGCCCAGAGGACTCTGAGTTGAGTAAATGGAGCTGAGAATCCAGGGAGACCAAGGCAGCTAGAGTTAGCAGGACAGTGTTTCAGAGAGGATGGTGCTGCACAGGGAGAGAGAGCCCCCAACATCTGCAGAGGGTATTCCTCAAATTTTCAGATGAATACCGATCAGTTTGGAGGAAAACTACCTTAAAGGGGCAGGAATAACAATTGCTAGAGCTCGCAAAGGACTGTAAATAATTCATGTTCCCACCAATAAGAGCTGAAAACCTCCTAACTTACAGGGAATTGATTAGAGTCCTCAGAAGGCTACTGCCTGAGTAGCGGGACCAAATTAGACCTCAACTGAAGGCCATTCTGGGCACCATCTAACAAAGCTTAAAAATAAGCCTCAAAGGAATCAAACTGTTTCCAAGCAATTTAACTGCATCCCAGAAAAAAAGCTCAACAATCTCTAAAGGAATACAAAAATCTAACACCTGCGACATGAAAGCCGCAATATCTGGCATCCAATTGAATATTAACATTGCGTTGGGCAGAATTCCAAAATGGCTCCACTAGACTTCCTGCCCTGACTTCAAGAACTGTTAATATGACCTGATAATATGCCCATGATTATGTTAAGTTATATGGCAAAAGCAATTTGGGAGAATGTAATTAAGATTACTAATCAGACTGGGCACGGTGGCTCACGCCTGTAATCCCAGCACTTTGGGAGGCCAAGGCGGGCAGATTGGTTGAGCCCAGGAGTTCGAGACCAGCCTGGCCAATATGGTGAAACCCCATCTCTACTAAAAATACAAACATTAGCAGGCATGGTGGAGCATGCCTGTAATCCCAGCTACTCAGGAGGCTGAGGCAGGAGAATCGCTTGAACCAGGAGGTGGAGGTTGCAGTGAACTGAGATCACTCCACTGTACGTCAGCCTTGGTGAAAGAGCGAGACTCCATCTCAAAAACAAAAAAACAAACAGATTACTAATCAGTTGACTGAGTTAATCAAAACAGAGATAATACTCATGTGCCCAATCTTATCACATTGAGACCTTAAAAGTTTTTTCTGGCTTGAAGCAGAGGAAGAACTCAGAGAAATTCCAAACATGAGAAGGATTTAACCTACCATTGCTGACTTGAAGATGGATAGGACCAAGTGTCAAGGAATGCAAGTGACCTTGAGAAACTGAGTGACCCAAGGCTGTCAGCCAGCAGGAAAAGAGGCCTCAGTTCTGTAGGTTTAAGGAACTGAATTCCATCAATAATCTGAAAGAGTCTGGAAGCATATTCTTCCCCAGATTCTCCATATAAGAGCTCAGCCAGCTGACACCTCTGTTTTCAGCCCTTAGCAGAGAATCCAGCCAAGGTGCTAAGATTGTGGCAGTTTGTTATGCAGTGATTTTTTTTCAATTAATACAAAAAGTCATGTAAAGATGCAGGAAAATAAAAACCATAAAAGGAGAAAAACCAATCAATAGAAACAGAACTAGATGATATATTTAGTAGATGTTAAATTTACTGTTATAAATATTCTTCATATGTTCAAGAAGGTAAAGGAAACAGCCAGGTGTGGTGGCTCATGCTTGTAATCCCAGCATTTTGAGAGGCCGAGGTGGGTGGATCACTTGAGGTCAGGCATTGGAGACCAGCCTGGCCAACATGATGAGACCCTGTCTCTACTAAAAATACAAAAAGTTAGCCGGGCATGGTGGCAGGCACCTGTAATCCCAGCTACTTGGAGGATGAGGCAGGAGAATCACTTGAGCCCAGGAGGAGGAGGTTGCAGTGAGTCGAGATTGTGCCACTGCACTCCAGCCTGGTAGACAGAATAAAACTCCATCACAAACAAACAAACAAAAAAGAAGGTAGAGGAAGAAATAAGCTCAATAAGAAGAGAAATAAAAAATATTTTTAAAGACCCGGACTGAACTTTCTATAAATAACAGAGATAAAAAATACTCCCGATGAAACTAACCGCAGATTAGATACTGCAGAAGAAAAGATAAGTCAACTACAAAGTAGATAAAGACTTCAGAGAAAAAAAATTACCAGGGACAAAGAGGGAAACTACATAATATGATGAAAGAGTTAGAGGAATGATGTCAACAAAACCGCAGAGTAGGCAGCTCCAAATGTCTGTCCCACCACAGAAACCTCAACAACAACAACAACAACAACAACAACAACAACAACAACAACAAAACTGTCAGAATCAACTTTGTCAGAACTCTAGAAAGCAAGTGAAGGTTTACAGCAATCAAGATCATGCTGAATCTTTTTAAATGACAACTTTAAAATGATAGGAAAGCGTTGTGGCTTTGCCCTTATCACACTAACTACCCAGCTCAAGTTGTGGTATTGACAGCCCATGTTCCCACTGTGGGACCCTGGTTCCAGAGGAAGCAGAAAAGGCCTGTGCACTAATTATTGAGTTTGCCTGTTCTAAACTGTCTGGGGACTACCTGAAGGATTGATGCAAGGTGCTTGTTTCTATTTTGCTTCACTCAAAACTCACTCAAGGTGGAAACTTTGTGAGGTGAACAAAAAACCTAAAGCTACGTGAGGAAAAACAGTTTATGGCTGAGACATATAATAAACCCCTAAAGCTTGAAGGAAAAGCTGGGAAGAGAGTTTCTTTGCGAAAATAGGGCATTCAGAAATGCCTACATAGACACCGGGAGATTTGAAAAGCTATGCGCATGCTCAGGACAGGTTGCATGCTCAGAAAAGACCTAAGAAGACCTTAAGCTTCCACCTCTGGCTGATTTCTAAGCACAGTACAAGCAGTAAGTGAAGGTTAAGGCAGAGTTATAAATGGCCTGGCTAAGTGTTGAAGGAAAGACCCAGCACAGAGCTGCTCCACAAACACTGGGAGAGGAGTTATTTGCTTGTTTTTTTGCTTGTTTTAGTTCCTGGTGTTCAAGGAAACTTCTATCAAAATACTAGCTGAACAAAAGCTAAAGGAGCAGAGACTTCAGGGACCACATGACAAGGAATAAAGTGTTTTTAAAAAATAGTTTGGAAGTCACTAAATGATTGGATGACTGCAGCCTCCAGGAACAGCAAACCCTGGGGAAGGGCAACAATCTGATTTCCAGAGTTACCACATTCAACTGTGCAGTTTTCAACCAAAATACACAGACACACAAAGAAAGAAGAAAGTATGGCTCATTCACAGAAAAAATAAATTTAAGATGTTCAGACATTGGACTTAATAGACAAAGGGTGCAGTGGCTGACGTCTGTAATCCCAGCACTTTGGGCAGATCATCTGAGGTCAGGAGTTCGAGATCAGCCTGGACAACATAGTGAAACTCCATCTCTACTAAAAATACAAAAATTATCTAGGTGTGGTGGCATGTGCCTATAATCTCAGCATTTTGGGAGGCTGAGGTGGATGGATCTCCTGAGCTCAGGAGTTCTAGACCAGCCTGAGCAACATGGCGAAATCCCGTCTTTACAAAAAATTAGCCTGGCATGGTGGTGTGCGCCTGTAGTCCCAGCTACCCAGGAGGCTGAGGTGAGAGGATTGCTTGAACCTGGGAGGCAGAGGTTGCAGTGCCCAGATCGTACCACTCCAGCCTGGGTGACAGAGTGAGACCCTGTCTCAAAAAAAAAAAAAAAAAAAAAGAATAGGAAGGATAGTTTCTTCAACAAGAGATCCTGGAGCAATTGAACATTGATAGGCAAAAAAATAAATAAGTAAACATTGATCTAATGGCCGGGTGTGGTGGCTCACGCATGTAATCCCAGCACTTTGGGAGGCCGAGGCAGGTGGATCACAAGGTCAGGAGATTGAGACCATCCTGGCTAACACGGTGAAACCCCGTCTCCACTAAAAAAAAAAAAAAAAAATTAGCAGGGCGTGGTGTCAGGCGCCTGCAGTCCCAGCTAACCGGGAGGCTGAGACAGGAGAATGGCATGAAACCAGGAGGCGGAGGTTGCAGGGAGCTGAGATTGTGCCACTACACTCCAGCCTGGGTGACACAGCGAGACTCTGTCTCAAAACAAAGAAACAAACAAACAAACAAACAAAAATTGATCTAAACCTCACACCCTATATAGAAATTAACTTAGATGGATCGTAGATTTAAATGTAAAACTATAAAACTTTTAGAAGACAATATAGGAAAAAAATCTTCAGACCTAAGGCTTAATAAAGAGCTCTTAGACACGACATCATAAGCATGATTCATAAAGGAAAAACATTAAAGACTTTTCCTCTGGAAAAGACTCTCTTAAGAGAGTGAAAAGACAAGCTTACAGACGGGGAGAAAATATTTGCAAATCTCATATCTGACAAAGGACTTGTATGTAGAATAAAGAACTCTTGAAACTCGCCAGAAAATATCCACAGTTGAATTAGATAATGGGCAAAAGATGTGACATTTATTTCACTGAAGAAGATATATAGATGGAAAATAAACACATGAAAAGATATTCAATATCATTATGATACAGCAGTGCTGGGAAGGGAAGAGCATGGTCCCTTTAAATGATATGGAAGCGAGGACTGGAAGTCCTTTGGTAGAAAAAGGTGGGTCCCTGGCTAGGGCTCTAACCCCACGGACCTAGGTGAGGACAGGCACTCCTGCTTTCCTGCCCAAATATTGCATTCTCCAAGACCACCCTTGCCTGCCATGTCCCCATCCTGGGCCTATAAAATCCCCAGACCCTAGCGGGCAGACACACAGGCAGCCAGACTTCGAGAGAAGCACACTGACTGAAGAAGACGCAAGCAACTGGTCATCCAGAGGGCGTCAAGAGGCGCACGTCGGCAGAAGAGCACACCCGCAGAAAAACCCACCGGCAGGCACCGGCACCCTGGCAGGCCATCAACCAGCAGAATCAGGCAGGAGTTTGGCGGGGGCGCGGGGGTGGGGCGGGTCAGAGGACTGCCGAGCCGGACTCCAGGGGAAAACCATCTCCCTTCTGGCTCCCCCATCTGCTGAGAGCTACTTCTACTCAATAAAACCTTGCACTCATTCTCCAAGCCCACGTGTGATCCGATTCTTGTGGTACACTGAGGCAAGAAACCCTAGGATACAGAAATCCCACTGTCCTTATGATAAGGAAGCAGGTCTAATTTAGCTGACAAACACAAGCCGCCTATAGATGGCAAACTAAAAGAGCACCCTATAACGTTAACATGCCCACTGGGGCTTCAGGAGCTGTAAACATTCACCCCTAGACACTGCGGTGCGGTGGGAGCTCCACAGCCTGCCCTAGCCTGTCTGTATGCTCCCCTAGAGGTTTGAGCAGTGGGGCACTGAAGAAGGAAGCCACACTCCCATTGCACGCCCTGAGAGGGGGACAAGGGAACTTTTCCCGTTTCAATTAAGCATTAGGGAAATGCAAATGAAAACCCATTGAGATACTACTACACACCTACCCAAATGATTAAAATAAAAAACTGTGATAACACAAACTGCTGGCAAGTAGGTGGAGAAACTGGATCACTCATACATTACTTGTACGAATGTGAATTGGTACAGCAACTCTGAAAAAAGTATGGCAGTTTCTTTCAAAACTAAACATGCAATTATCATACAACCCAGCAATTACACGCTTGGGCAATTAACCCGAAGAAATTAAAACTTACGTTGGGGGGGTGGGGGTTTGAGGGAAGTTCTTGCTCTGTCACTCAGGCTGAGTGCAGTGGCACAATCACAGCTCACTGCAGCTTCCACCTCCTAGGTGCAAGCGATCCTCCCACCTCAGCCTCCCAAGTAGCTGGGACTACAGGCAGGCACAACCACGCCCGGCTAATTTTTTATTTTTTAGTAGAGACGGCGGGCGGGGGGTGGGGGGAGGGGGTCTCACTATGTTGCCCAGGCTGGTCTCGTACTCCTGGACTCAAGCAATCCACTCACCTTGACCTCCCAAAATGCTGGGATTATAGGCATGAGCCACCATGCCTGGCCGAAAATATGTTCACACAAAAACTTGTACATAAATGTTTATAGCAGCATTATAGCCAAAAATGAGAAACAACCCAAATGTTTTTTTAACAGGTGAATGCTTAAACAAACTATGGCACATCTATAGCCTGGAATACTAACTACTCAGTAATAAAAAGGAATGAACTGCTGATATACACAACTGGAATGAATCTCCAGAGAATTATGCTGGGTGAAAAGGTCAATCTCAAAATATTACATATTGTATGATTCCATAACATTCTTGGAATAACAAATTTACAAGAATGGAAAACATATTAGTGGTTGTTAAAAATTAGGGAGCGAGGGAGGGAGGGAGGTGCTGTGGCTATAAAAGAATATCATGAGGGATTCTTGTAATGAGATTATTCTGCATCTTGACTGTGACGGAGGTTACACAAATCTACAACATGGTAAAATTACATCAAGTTAATACACAAATACACATTTGAGTGCATGTAAAACTGGTGAAATCAGGCCGGGCGCGGTGGCTCACGCCTGTAATCCCAGCACTTTGGGAGGCCGAGGCGGGCGGATCACAAGGTCAGGAGATCGAGACCATGGTGAAACCCC
>NW_012098532.1:332355-335846 GCF_000951045.1 Mandrillus leucophaeus | reverse complement strand
AAAAAAAAAAACTGGTGAAATCTGAATAAGATAGATGGATCATATCAACGTTAATTTCTTGTTTGTGATACTGTACTATTGTTTTGCAAGTTTCATTGAGTGAAACTAGACAAGGGGTACACATGGACTCATAATTTCTAACAACTGCACGTGAATCTACAATGATCTTAAACGGCATTTTTTTGTTTTTATTTTAAAAGTAGAGATAGGGGTTCCACTATGTTGCTCAGGCTGGTCTTGAATTCCTGACCTCAAGTGATCCACCTGCCTCAGCCTCCCAAAGTGCTGGCATTAAAGACGTGAGCCACTATGCTCACCCAAGACAATGATTATTAAAATGCAATTCGAAAATGGGCAAAGAACATGAAGGGACATTTCACCAAAGTTATCTACAGATGGAAAATAAACACATGAAAATATGTTCAACATATCTAGCCATTAGAAAATGCAAATTAAGAACACAATGAGATACTACTACACACCTATTAGAACAACAAAAAATAAAACTAGTGACAATACCAGTCGGGTGTGGTGGCTCATGCCTGTAATCCCAGCACTTTGGGAGGCTGAGTGGGGCAGATCACGAGGTTAGGAGATCGAGACCATCCTGGCCACGTGGCCATCAAGACATGGTGAAACCCTGTCTCTACGAAAAATACAAAAATTAGCTGGGCATGGTGGCCTGCACCTGTAGTCCCAGCTACTCGGGAGGCTGAGGCATGAGAATTGCTTGAACCCAGGAGGTGGAGGTTGCAGTGAGTCAAGATCATGCCACTGCTCTCCAGCCTGGGCGACAGAGAGAGACTCCGTCTCAAAAAAAAAAAAAAAAAAAAAATAGTGACAATACCAAATGCTGGTAAAAAAATGCAGAGAAATAGATCACTCATACATAATTCTGGTGGAAATGCAAAATGGTACAGCCACTCTGGAAAATAATTTAGCATTTTCTTTAAAATCCAAACATATACGTACCAATTGACCCAGCAATTGCACTCCTGGTTAATTAGTCCAGTAAATAAAAGTTTATGGGCTGGGTGCGGTGGCTCATGCCTGTAAGCCCAGCACTTTGGGAGGCCAAGGCTTGTGGATCAGTTGAGGTCAGGAGTTGGAGACCAGCTTGGCCAACATGGTGAGACCCCATCTCTACTAAAAATACAAAAATTATCCAGGCATGGTGGTGTGTTCCTGTAATCCCAGCTACTCGGGAGGCTGAGGTAGGAGAATCACTTGAACCTAGGAGGTGGAGGTTGCAGTGAGCCGAGATTGCACCACTGCACTCTAGCCTGGGCGACGGAGTAAGACTCCATCTCAAAATAAAATAAATACAAAAAATAAAAGTTTGTGTCCACACAAAAACCTATACATGAATGTTCACAGCACTCTAATTTGCAATAGCCAAAAGCTGGAAATAAGCAAACTGTCCCTTAATAGGTGAGTGGCTAAACAAAGTGTGGTACATCCATACCATGGAATACTACAGAATGAAATATTAATACGTGAAACAACTTGGATAGATCGCAAAGCAACCATGCTGAGTGAAAAAGGGCAATCTCAAAAGGTAACATACTGCATAATTCCATTTATGTAACATTCTTAAAGTGACAAAATTATAAATATGGAGAACAGATTAGTTATTTCTAGGGTTTAGAGATGAGGATGATGGGATAGTTGTGTTACTGGTGGAGGGTGTCCAGGTTCTTGGCATTTTAAACAAAGAATTGGACAAAACACACAAAGCAAGAAAAGAATAAAGCAACAAAAGCAGAGATTTATTGAAAATGAAAAGACACTCCACAGTGTGGGAGCAGGCCCCAAGCACAGGGGCTCAAGAGCCCAGTTACAGAATCTTCTGGGGTCCAAATAACCCCTAGAGATTTCCCATTGGCCACTTGGTGTTCACCCCATGCAAATGAAGTAAGTAGTGGTCCCCAATCAGAGGCTAAAGTGAAGTTACAAAGTTGCACTCCTACACAAAGGAAGACTTGGCCCGCAATCAGACTGATTGGTTGTAGAAAGCAACAATCAGAGGCTGAAGTGAACTTACAAAGTTACACTCCTATGCAAACATCTGATTGATTGCAGAATGCAACCAATTAGAGGTACTTTCAATTTTCCATCTGCCATGCAGAAAAGGGGCATGTTGCAAAGGGAGTAGCTTCTGGTCCTTTTGTTACTTAGGTGTAGAAAGTTGGGGTTTTCCTTTTGATTCAGTTCTGGGAAGTCAGCCTGAATTGACCTTAGGTTCCCTGCCTCCAGACCCTTTTCTCCCGCCTCAGTTTTGTGTCTTGATGGTAGTTCCATGGACCTACACGGGGCATCAGATGACATAAAACCATACACACACATTATGTCAGTGTCGATTTCCTGGTTTTGATATTGTACTATAGTTATGTAAGTTGTAACCATTTGGGGGAACTGGGTGAAAGATACCCAGAACCTCTCTGAACTATTTTATAACTTCCTGTTAATCTATAATTATTTGAAAATAAGAATGTTTAAAATGAAAAAGATAATTGACTATTTAAAGCAAAAATAATTACAATATATTGTGAGGTTTATGACATAGATAAGTAAAATACATAATAACAATAACACAAAGGCCAGAGGAGGGAAATGGAAGTATACCTTTGTAAGGTTCCTATGCTATAGGTGAAGTGGTATATCATTTGAATGTATAATATGAAAAGTTAAACGTTTATTTATTTACTTATTTTTGAGACGCAGTCTTGCTCTGTCTCCCAAGCTGGAGTGCAATGGTGCGATCTTGGCTCACTGCAACCTCCGCCTCCTGGGTTCCAGCGATTCTCCCACCTCAGCCTCCTGAGTAGCTGGGATTACAGGCGCGCATCACCACACCCGGCTAATGTTTTGTATTTTTAGTAGAGATGGGGTTTCACTGTGTTGACCAGACTGGTCTTGAACTCCTGACCTCAAGTGATCTGCCTGCCTCAGCCTCCAAAAGGGCTGAGATTACAGGCATGAGCCACTGCGCCTGGCCAAGTTAAAGATTTATAATATAAACCCTAAAGCAACCCGTAAAATAATACAACAAAAAGTTATAGATAATAGCCAACAACAGAGATAAAAATGAGTCATAAAAATACATGGCCAGGCATGGTGGCCTACACTTGTAATCCCAGCACTTAGGGAGGCCAAGTTGGGATGATTGCTTGAGGCCAGGAGTTTGAGACCAGTCTGGGCAACATAGAAAGACCCCATCTCTACAAAATATTTAAAAATTAGCACGGGGTGGTGGCATGTGCCTGTAGTCCCAGCTACTCAGGAGGGTGAGGTGGGAGGATCCCTTGAGCCCAGGAGTTTGAGGCTGCAGTGAGCTATGATTTCACAACTGCATTCCAACCTGGGCGATAGAGCAAGATCCCGCCTCTTTATAAGAAAGAAAGAAAGAAAGAAAGAAAGAAAGAAAGAAAGAAAGAAAGAAAGAAAGAAAGAAAGAAAGAAAGAAAGAAAGAAAGAAAGAAAGAAAGAAA
>NW_012098532.1:327325-331615 GCF_000951045.1 Mandrillus leucophaeus | reverse complement strand
CCCTCACTTTGGTATAATGACTCAAATAGGTTAAAAGTAAAAAGATAGAAAAATGTTTACCATGCTAACATGAATCAAAAGAAAGCTGGGGCTGGGTGGCGGTGGCTCATGCCTGTAATTCCAGCAATTTGGGAAGCCAGGGCAGGTGGATCACTTGAGCTCAAGAGTTTGAAACCAACCTAGGCAACGTGGTGAAACACCATCTCTACCAAAAATGGAAAAAAAAAAAAAAATCCGGCATAGTGGCAGGCACCTGTAGTCCCAGTTACTCAGGAGGCTGAGGTGGGAGGATAGCTTGAGCCCAGGAGGTAGAAGTTGCAATAAGCTGTGATTCTGTCACTGCACTACAGCCTGGGCAACAGAGTCAGACAGTCTCAAAAAAAAAAAAAAAAAAGAAAAGAAAAGAAAAGAAAAGAAAAATCTGGAATGCCTAGGTGAACATCAAAGTAGATTTCAGAGCAAATATCACCAGGGATCAAGAAAGTGATTTCAAAATGATCAAATGACCAATTCATCAAGAGAACACAGCAATCCTAAACATTTGTGTCCTTAATAATACAGCTTCCAATTATCTAAAGTTAAAACTGATAGCGCTGAAAGGAGAAATAGGCAAATCTGCAATTACATTTGGGGATTTTAATACCCCTCCATTACCAACTAATGAAATAAGTAGACAGAAATTTAGCAGGCAGAGTTTGGTTAACAGACACTGAAGTACAGCTAGATAGGTAGAATAAGTTCCAGTGTTCTATAGCATTAGAGAGTGACTACAATAAACAACAATTTATTGTGTATTTTCAAATAGCTACAAGAGCAGATTCTGAATATTCTCAACACAAAGAAATGATAAATGTTTGAGGGGACAGATATGCTGATTACCAGATTTGATCATTATACAAAGTATGCAGGTATAGAAATTACACACTGTACCCCATAATATGTGCAATTATTATGTGTCAATTAAAAATAATTTTTTAGGCCGGGCGCTGTGGCTCACACCTGTAATCCCAGCACTTTGGGAGGCCGAGGCGGGTGGAGCACAAGGTCAGGAGATCAAGACCATTCTGGCTAACACGGTGAAACCACATCTCTACTAAAAACTACAAAAAATAAAAAATTAGCCAGGCGTGGTGGCAGGCGCCTGCAATCCCAGCTACTCAGGAGGCTGAGGCAGGAGAATGACGTGAACACGGGAGGCGGAACTTGCAGTGAGCCGAGATGGCACCACTGCACTCCAGCCTGGGTGACAGAGCCAGACTCTGTCTCAAAATAATAATAATAATAATAATAATAATAATAATAATAATAATAATTTTTTAGGCCAGGCTCATTGGCTTATACCTGTAATCCCAGCACTTTGAGAGACCAGTCGGGTGGATTGCCCGATCTCAGGAGTTCGAGATTAGCCTAGGCAACATGGCGAAACCCCCTCTCTACTAAAAATACAAAAAATTTGCCAGGCGTGGTGGTTCGCACCTGTAGTCCCAGCTACTGGGGAGGTTAAGGAAGGAGAATCTCTTGAACCCAGGAGGCAGAGGTTGCAGTGAGCCAAGATTGCACCATTGCACTTCAGCCTGGGCAACAGAGCGAGACTCTGTCTCAAAATAATAACAATAATAATAATAATAATTTTTAAAAAGGCAAAAAGGCCAAATGAATAAATTAAAAACAACAACAAAAATAAATTTACAAAGCATATGAAAGAATTCAATGGCACCATCGGCCAAAAGGATCCAACTAACATGTATAAAATCTTCCACTCAACAATGGCAGAGTACCTATTCTTCTCAAGTACACGTGACGCATTTACCAAGATAGACCACATTGTGGGCCATAAAACAAAACTTCACAAATTTAAAATAATAGAAATTATACATCATTGGGGATAAGCATACGGTACTTTGGGAGCACAGAGGAGCGTCTAGCCCAGCCTGGGAAAAAGAAGAGGATCAGAAAAGGCTTCCAGGAAGGAGGTATCCCCTGAGCTCAGTCTTGAAAGGTAAATAAGAATTAGCTAGATCAAAAATAAGGGAAAGCATTCCAGGTAGAGAGATCAGCGTGGAGTCTTAAGATAGGGCCTGTAAATAGTAACTTGGTATGGTTGAGCCCAGTGGAGACTAGCAAGAAATGAGGCTGCAGATGTCAGTATAATGGCCCCTGGGCCTCCAGGTTAAAAAGTGGGACAGTGTCCTATCAGACAACGGGGAGTCACTGAAGGGTCTTAACTGGGAGAGTCACAGTATCAGGTCTGTGTTTCTAAGAGCTCCCTCTGAGATGCTGCAGAAGGTAGTTTGAAGAGAAGGTGAAACTGGCAGCAGAAGGATCAATGTGGAGGCTGTTCTGATGGTCTAGAGAATATACAGAAGGCTATGGCAGTGGCGGGGAGGGCAGACGACAAGCCAGAGATAATTAGTGACTCCTAGTCAACATTATGATGACTGAAGGTTTAGGGATGGCGTGTGCTGATGTCTATAACTTGTTTTGAAATGCAACAAAAATAAGATAAATTGATGGGTGAATATGTGATAAAGCAAATCTAGCAAAATGTTCACTGTTCACCATAAAATTATGGGGGGCAGGGAGAAGTGTTGTTTAGGAGGCAGAATCCACTGAACATGGAGACCAGTGCCCAAGGCTGAGGATGCAGAAGACCTCTTCTCCAGCAGCTCCCCTCTTCCTTGCCTACAGTACCCTGCCCACTGTCCCCCACCCACACTATGTTCCTTCTCCTTGCCTCTGTGCTTCTGCAGCCTGGAAGGTCCAGCACAGCAGGCAGAGGAGAGCACATTCCAGGTTACTCATAATAACACACTGATGCGTAAGCGAAAGGCTTATTTATGTCTTATGTTGGGGGTATAACTTGACCTTGGGGCCTCTTGCACAGAGTGTCCCCAAATGCCTCAAGGTCCCTGGAGAGCTGATTTGGTGAACATGCTCTCAGAAAAAAGAGAACTGGATGTTTTTAGATTTCATTTAGGGGATGGCAAAGCCTGGAGCAGCATGGCATCACGGAGAGGGTACCAACTTGGAAGAGAGACAGACAAGTTCGGAGCCCAACCTTGCCACAGATCCTAGCTAGCTGTGAAACTTAAGGCACATTTCTTAACTTCTCTGACTCTGTTTCTTCAGCCTTAAGATGGTAATAGAGCTGGGTGGGGTGGGTCATGCCTGTAATCCTACAACTTTGGGAGTCCGAGGCAGGCAGATCACTTGAGGTCAGGAGTTTGAGACCAGCCTGGTCAACATGGTGAAATCTTGTCTCTACTAAAAGTACAAAAATTAGCCAGGCGTCATGGCAGGCACCTGTAGTCCCAGCTACTCAGGAGGCAGAGGCAGGAGAATTGCTTGAATCTAGGAGGCAGAGGTTGCAGTGAGCCCAGATCGTGCCACTGCACTCCATCCTGGGTGACAGGGCGAAATTCTGTCTCAAAAAAAAAAAAAAAGATGGCAATAGTAATATTTTGCAAATAAGACTGTTGTGAAAACTAAAAGACATCATGAAGGGAAAGCTCCTGGCTCACAGTACATGTGCAATTTGTGTTGGTTGTTTTCCACTGTCTTAAGTGAACACTGCCTCTAAAAAACAAAATCCACCTCATGAGATACTGGTATAGTAAGGTCTTCCAGAAACTGTAGTTCTTTTGCTTAGATAATGCTGGACAAACACAGATGGAGCCTTCTTCTCTGAAGTACTTTTTGAAAACCCAGTCACGGCTGGGCACGGTGGCTCACACCTGTAATCCCAGCACTTTGGGAGGCCAAGACAGGCGGATCACGAGGTCAGGAGATTGAGACCATCGTGGTTAACATGGTGAAACCTCATCTCTACTAAAAATACAAAAAATTAGCCGGGCGTGGTGGTGGGCGCCTGTAGTCCCAGATACTCGGGAGGCTGAGACAGGAGAGTGGCGTGAACCTGGGAGGCGGAGCTTGCAGTGAGCCGAGATCGCGCCACCGCACTCCAGCCTGGGCAACAGAATGAAACTCCGTCTCCGGAAAAAAAAAAAAGAACACCCAGTCACTTAAAGCTTCATTACCTAGTATGAAGTGGGTTAGAAAGTTATTTAGCCACTCATCATGCTACCTGACTTCAAACTATACTAGAAGGCTACAGTAACCAAAACAGCATGGTACTGGTACCAATACAGAGATATAGACCAATGCAACAGAACAGAGGCCTCAGAAATAACACCACACATCTACAACCATCTGATCTTTGACAAACCTGACAAAAACAAGAAATGGGGGAAGGATTCCCTATTTAATAAATGGTGCTGGGAAAACTGGCTA
>NW_012098532.1:290059-326418 GCF_000951045.1 Mandrillus leucophaeus | reverse complement strand
AGGGACATGGATGCAGCTGGAAACCATCATTCTCAGCAAACTATTACAAGGACAGAAAACCAAACACGCATGTTCTCACTCATAGGTGGGAATTGAACAATGAGAACATTTGGACACGGGGCGGGGAACATCACACACTGGGGCCTATTGGGGGGTGGGGGGCTGGGAGAGGGATAGCATTAGGAGAAATACTTAATGTAAATGACGAGTTGATGGGTGCAGCCAACCAACATGGCACATGTATACCTATGTAGCAAACCAGGATGTTGTGCACATGTACCCTAGAACTTGAAGTATAATTTAAAAAAAGAAAGAAAGAAAATTATCTGGCCACTGACTGGACTCCCGGAGATACATCAGTCTTATCAGCAATATATTTAATATCAATACCTATGTCCATTTGCCACGATAAGTAGTTACTTTTA
The DNA here is from genome assembly GCF_000951045.1 of Mandrillus leucophaeus. Classification (NCBI taxonomy): domain Eukaryota; kingdom Metazoa; phylum Chordata; class Mammalia; order Primates; family Cercopithecidae; genus Mandrillus; species Mandrillus leucophaeus. Next base: position 325,993 of record NW_012098532.1, on the reverse strand, counting down.
TGGGTGGCTGATCTCATCCACTATGTACTGATTTTTTTCCTGTCTTCATTTTCCAAATATGACCTTTTCCTGCCCTTGTTCCCCGAGTCTGGGGCCCAGAGTTCCCTATGCAATGACCATCTATGAATGGGATCAACTAGATCTCTGTGTTTTGTTGCTTCAAGCTTTCCCCTGCAGAATAAGCTCCACTGGGATCTCAAATAGTAAAGAAACTGTAGTTCTTTGGCTGTGAAGCAGGTTAGGTGGGGCAGTATGTGAGTCTGGGCCAAGGTCTGTGAACCTCTGTCCTGGGAAGAGGGCTGCCAGCTTCTCTTCCTGATTTTCCTCAAGTAATGCATAGAAGAATGAACCTGATGAGATAATTAGTAGAAAATACAACTGGCAGCCATTGCTGGCTGAGTCGCAGTGCACACTCCAGCAGATGTTACCATGGTTTCAAGGCTGAATTTTTCTCCTCTTTGCTCTCCCTGCCCTCTCTCTTCAGTTAATTTGTCACTCTGCTCCACAGACTCCTCCACAGTCTGCCTCCGTAGACTGGTGCAGACTTAACCCTGAATAGAAGTTGGCTTTTCTATGATTTGCTTTTCAAATTATGTTTATTGTCTTTTTCTCTTGAATAAAAAATGTCAAGTGATAGAACATAATATAAACTGAAGAAAATGAAAGTTAAACTCACATTTCAGAACTTATACTTAAAATTGTATCATAATACCTGCCCCATTTTTGTAATGCATACTGCATAGTTGAGATCTGTCTTAAAGTGCTTTTGACCTTGAAACCTCCAGCAGGCCTATGCCCATTCTTTTCCCCTTGGAGCTGTTGGCCTTCAGGCTTGCTTGAAAAATTCAGCCATGGACACAGGCTTGCATATTATCATTGTTGTTGTTATTATCTGCTGGAATGCACAGAACTCTCACAGTGTTCCAGGCACTAAGCACTTGCCAGGCACATCAGCCATTGACAGACATTGGCTGTTCATTGGGATCTGAACTCTAGTTTGCTTCATTCCTACTTCACAACTGCCATAGCCAGTGGTCACAGGAAAGGCTCTTCCCAATGAAAAATCAAAAGTAAAGGTTCCTCTTGGGCCTCTTGGCCATAGATAACGTGATGAACACAAGGTTACACTGTCATCGTCAACCCGCAACCCTGACTCCCCCGACCCTCCATCTCGCAGCCGAACTTGGAAAATTAGTACAGGGGCAGGATCCACCTCAGAAGTGGCAGAGCAATGATCCCCTCACCACTAGATGTGTCCTCTGCAGTTGATCACTCCCAATCCGAAACAAGGAGTGCCCAAAATGTGTCCAGAATTTATAGCAGCCAAACATAAGGGGGCTCCATGTTATGTCTTGAGTAGGGGATGAGCACAATCTCAGAAATACCTGAGTCCCTGGTATGAGCATGAAGCATCTCCAGGTCCAGCAAGGCTGCATCCAAAAACTAAACTCTGAGCTGGAAGACCTCTACATTCTGGCTGGCAGTGGCAAGCTAGGACAGCTCTCTCATGGAGTGGAGAAAACGCCCTGACATATCATATACAAATTATTGATGGTGGGAGGGATTGTAAGGGGAGAAAAAGTGTGTGGGCACACATTCAAAAATCATTTATCTTAGGCAAACACTATTAATATGAGAAAGCCATCATTTTATGTGCTTTACAGATATGAACTTGTTGAATTCTCTTAACACCTGATAGATAATAGTAGGTACTATTATCATCGACTCCATTTTACAGATGATGAAACTGAGCCAAAGAGAGGTGAAGTAACTTCCTCAAGGTCATGGAGCTAGTAGACAGATTTGGAGCAGGGATTTGAAACTGGGCAATCTGGCTCCAGAATCCATGCTTTTACTACATTATGCTGCACCATTATGGAAATTTTGGAAAATACACAGAAACAAACACGATGACCTGTATGTAGCACCACTGGCCACATCCTGCTGTATAGCTTTCCTCTCCTTTATATTCATATACCATACAGTGCATTACATATACTTCTTTTACAAGGAATCATATTCTTTATCTTGGTCTTAAAAACATTTCCCCTATCTGTTCAAAACTGTTATTTTGAATGTTGTATAATATATTTTTGTGTGGCTAAAACATTATTTAAGCAGTACCCGTCTGAGGAGCACTTAAGACTGCTTCCAATGTTTCTCCATGACTGAGCTCTGCAAGAGGCAAAAGGGTAACAGGCTTTTTAAAAAACTACCTTTTGAACCCAATTAGCTACAACTGCAGAATAAAATTAACAAACGAAAAACTGCCAGGGAGGGCAACCCTATGTGTAGGAGGAGACAGCAGAAGTTGGCCGCCACCACTGTTCTTCCTGCTTCCCTTTGTCTGGCGGCCTTGCGGGATTGGCCAGAGCTGGCGCCGAGGGACTGCAGAGGCCCCCGCGGCTCCTACTGCGCAAGCGTGAAAAAAGCTTGGCCGTTTCGGGGGTAGAGCGTGGGGAGTGGGGGATCTGGTGCAAATTACGGTGCGTGAAAGAAGTCACAAAAAGCGCAGAGGCGGGGCTTCCCGCCCTAATCCGGCCTTTGTCTCCGCCCCTCCGCCTTTGTTTCGGCCCGAAGCGTCTTATTGGTCAGACATCTTCAGCCCCATTGGTCCAAGAGCCAAAGGACAGGGTCTGCCCCGAGCTGTGCCTGCTTCCGGAGCCTCAATAAGAATGGTCAATTGAGATGCGACTTTCAGGCATTTGTTTAGGACATGCCCATGGCGGTGTAAGGGGGCTTGAACGGCAACTGGAGCAGTTCAGAGTTCAACAACAAGATCCCAAGATGCCGCCCAAAGGAAAAAGTGGTTCTGGAAAAGCGGGGAAAGGTAGAGCGGCCAGAGCGATCCAGGAGAATGGGGGCGGGTGAGGAGCGAAGGGAGGGAACAGACAGTCCATCTCCGGAGTCCGGGACGAATGCAGCAGGTAGCCAGTGGCCCCACAGTGGCCCCATCGATTCCATCTGTAGGAATACATTGGGCTACTGTTCAGGGAGCGCCCTGATGGGTAATGGAATCTGGTGGGGATAGTTCCTTGGAGGCGATGACTTTAGGGCTGCTATTTTGCGGGGTTATTAGAGCTCTAAAATTGGGTCTTATCAAAAGCCAGTAATAAGAAGTACACATTGATTATGGTCCTTAAAGTTCACTTTAATGCTTACAGAATGACATGCCCTCCATCGGGGAAGGAATCATTCATCCATTGAACAGAAATGTGTCAGGCACAGTACTAAGCGCTGAGGATATAAAAATAAGACAGAGGGCTGGGTGCGGTGGCTCACGCCTATAATCCCAGCACTTTGGGAGGCCGACGGAGGGTGGATCACGAGGTCAGAAGTTCGAGACCAACCTGGCCAACATGGCGAAACCCCGTCTCTACTAAAAATACAAAAATTCACCAGGCATAGTGGTGCACGCCTGTAATCCCAGCTACTCGGGAGGCTGAGGCAGGAGAATCACTTAAACCCGGGAGGCAGAGGTTGCAATTGAACCGAGATCGTGCCACTGCACTCCAGCCTGGGCGACAGTGCGAGCCTCTGTCTCAAAAAAAAAAAAAAAAAAAAAAGATTTTGGACATATGGAGCTCCTACAGATAAAGGCTTAGTGATCATAAAGCACTGTACTAAATGTAGTGTTGAGGGATGTGTATGGGATATAATAGAAATTGAGAGAAGTGCTTCATTTAGCTGGGGAACAGGGCTTCCTGGAGACGAATTAGGCAGAGGTCAAGATGAGCATTGAGGGTAAGTTAAAGCATTCCTAACTTGGGGTCCAGCAGCAAAAGCACTGAGGTGGGAAACAGCATGATGTGAGCAGTGTAGTGTTGCTGGAGCAAAAACTCAAGGCAGAATGGCAAGTGGTGAGAATGAAAACAGAAACAGAGACCAGATCATGGAGAGTGCTATATGTGGTGCTAAGAAGGACTGTTAAGGATCAGAAAGACCTGTAAGGAGATTGTTGTGGTAGTCTTGGTGAGAGATGATGGTGGACTGACCTAAGGGAGTGGCTGTGGGAACTGAGAAAAGAGAAAAGATTCTGTAAACATTAGGATGTGAAATAGTCAAGACTTGGTGATTTATTGGGTTGGGGAGGGGTGGTGAGGGAGGATCAACGATCATTCTGTTTTCTGGATTGGATTTCTAACCTGTTGCAGGTCCTGCAGGCTAACATCAAGGATACATGAGGAGCAGGGATGAGACTGATGAATTCACTTTCAGATAGATTGGCTTTGAGGTGTCTGTGGGACATCCCAGTGGAGATGTAGTCAGGAAGTGGTTGAATATTTGAGTCTGAAGTTTGAGGGAGAGGTCTAGACTGTACATGTAAGTTTTAGGAGTCATTAACTTATAGATGGTAGTTGAGTCCATTAGAGTGTATGCAGTTATCCATGGTGAGTTTATAGAATTAAAAGAGCAGAGAGCAGAGGATGTGATCTAGGACAGGCAGAGAAAGGCAGACAGATAGAGGGAGTGCAGAATGGTGGCCAGAGGCAGGAGAGACCAGAATGTTTTAAAGAGAGAGGGTATAGTCTATCAAGCACGGCAGATTTGGAAATTAGAGGTGGCCTTGGGTAAAAGTGATTTCAGTGAAACAAAAGCCAGATTGCAGTGACTATAGAACTGACTGGGAAGTGGTAATTTGGACTTCTTGAAAAGTTTTCATTGAAAAGCATGGAAATGGGATGGTAGATAGAGGAGGACAGAGAATTAAGAGAAAGTTTTATTTTCTTTGCTTCTTTGGAATGGGGAAAACTTGGGAGTGAAGCTGAAGGATCCAGTAAAGTAAAAGAGGTAAAGGTACAGAGGAGTGAGATTTAGGAGAAAATGGAATCCAGGACCTAAGGGGAGCAGGGACACCTTATGCTTGAGGTCATAGGAAAGGAGATGGAGGGGCAGGGACTCAGTAGGCATCTTGAGGAGAGTGATAAAGGTCTGGAATATTGTAATGGGAGATGGAATGAAACAAAAGTAAAAGAAGTGCCCTCAGGGCTAGGAGCCTGACTTAAGATCAAAGGCCATGAATTTGTAGACTACATAATATTCACAGTCTGATTTACGTGGTACCATGCAACTGGCACAATATAAGATTGAAAAGAGCTAGGTGCAGCCTTAAGCCGTGGTTGAGGTTTTGTTAGGCAGTTATGATAGGAGGATAGCAACACAAGGGAATTACAAGGGCCAGTGGGAATGCAGTTCAGATGAACGAGCATGGGGTCCAGAGTGGGAAGGTGAAAAGAGGTCTGGTGGTCTAGGTGAATGTAGCAGGACAAAGGGACTGGGGTCGAGGGGGAGGTTCTGTGAAGTCAGAGAGCCAGTACTGTGGGAATGAGACATGAGAAAGCTGGAAGGACAGGAGGTTATAGCCAGAGACTGAACTAGTTCTGAGTGGCACAGTTGCATTGTGTGCCCCTGGGGCCGGTAGCTTGGAGTAGAGAGCATGACATTCGGGAAAGAGACCTAGAACTGTGAGATTCCTCAAGATAGATGGTGAGGTCACTCAAGGTAATGGCAGGAGTGAGGGTGGAGAGGAAGCCCAAAGCTGTTGCCAGAGTCCTTAGGAAATCAAAGGCAGTGAGGTGGCAGTCAGAAGATGACAGCATCCAGTGGGGAAGAGGATGGGATAACTGGAAGGCATCATCATTCAAGAGCGGATCTACAGCAAACCCAGTTAGGAGTTTGATTTAATAACACTCCTTTGGCAGTAGCATTTTCTTAGGGTTTTGGTAGTCAGTATTTGGGGATTTCAGTTTAATCAAACATTTATTAAAATACCTTTTGTGTGCCAGGCATTGTGCTAGGCTTGGAGATACTAAGACAAGCAAGATGGAGACTCCTGCTTAAAACTTTTCAATGGCTCCCTATTACGTCTAAGATAAATCCCAAGCTCCTTAATGGGGCCAAAAGGCCTCAATGACCTGACCCTCAGCTACCTCCCTCAGGCAGGCTCATCTGAGTGCACTCCCACCTCAGATTTGGCTTCATCCATACAATTTCTTACACATACCATGTCGTTTCCCCCATTCTGGAGTGTCTCCTCATCCTTTCTTTGGCTAACCAGCTCCTACTCATCCAGGAAACCTTCCTGGCTGGCTCCAGTGTTTCTCTGTGCCTCCACAGCCCCCTGTCCATCACCATCTCTGCATCTCCTGCATTCTCCTGAAATGATCTGTCTTCCTCACTAGAATATGAGTTTTCTGAAGGAAGGTACATGGCTTGTTCATCTTTGTACTCCCAGTGCCTGGAACTCAGTAGTTGTTTAGGAAATGTTTATTGAACTGAACCCTTAATTCAACTGTAATTATTAGGAACATCAGCCTCTAGCAGTACGTAGGCTGCCATTGACACACAAGTTACCATAGTAGTAAAATGACATACTAGTAAAATGTAAGATGCTGCTAATGGTTCTAGGAAGACATCAGTAGGCAATGTAGTAGACTCTAGAAATCTGGACATGAATGTATTCTTTAGCCAAAAATGGGTAGTGGGAAATTTGATCTTTTTAAAAAATATATTCTTGGAGATTTTACTTACTGGAATTGTGATGCTTAAACACATAGTTGTGATACTTGATAGAACTCTTACAAGAACTTAAGAGTCTGCCCTCAGAAGGCAGGGTGTTAAATTGCATGCAGAGAATCTGGGCCAGGCTTCCGGAGCTTTCATTTACCTATTAGCACACTCATTTGTGTATCCATTTTCTATGAAGGGTTTATATAGGGCACAGATTTCCTGTTTGAAGAAAGATGAGTCAGATTAATTTAGCTTGATGTTGTAAAGCAAGCTTGTCCAACCCATGGCCCACGGGCTGCATATGGCCCAGGACAACTTTGAATGCAGCCCAGCACAAATTTGGAAACTTTCTTAAAACATTATGAGATTTTTTTGTGATTTTTGTTTGTTTGTTTTAAGCTCGTCAGCTGTCATTAGTGTTAGTGTATTTTGTGTGGCCCAAGATAATTCTTCCATGGTGGCCCAGGGAAGCCAAAAGATTGGATACCCTTGTTGTAAAGTGTCTGGCCGAGTTCCCTTTTGAAGTGTGGCGTTATGATGGAAGTATCCACCCCCGTTGTGTGTTGGACCTGTCCGTAAACATGGAGGTGCAGTTTAAATGAGTACCTGTCATCTCTTCTCTAAAGGGGGAGCAGCCTCTGGGAGTGACAGTGCTGACAAGAAGGCTCAAGGTCCCAAAGGTGGTGGCAATGCAGTAAAGGTGAGTTACTAGTTCCTTTTTTTCCATGTTAAATATAAATTCCATTTATGTGTTAGAACACATAAAAGACGGAATGCTTAACTCATTCTACCAGGCCAGCCTGACACTGGTATAAAATCAAAATAACACAAAATTGGAGCTGGGCTCAGTGGTTCACGCCTGTAGTCCCAGCACTTTGGGAGGCCAAGGCGGGAGGATCACTTGAGCCCAGGAGATCGAGACCAGCCTGGGCAACATAGCAAGACCCTGTAACTAAAAAAAAAAAAAAAAAATTGGCCAGACGTGGTGGTGCACACCTGTGGCCCTAGCTACTCAGGAGGCTAAGGTGGGAGGATTCCTTGATCCCGGGAATTCGAGGCTGCAGTGAGCCATGATTGTGCCACTGCACTCATCCTACGCAACAGAGCGAGACCCTGTCTCAAAAATAAATAAATAAATAAAAAGGAAGAGATGATCCTTGTTATCATGGGCTACTCGGGAGCAGTTCGGTAAAGATATATATTTCCTTGCTGTATGATAAGCTTAGCAGTAGAACTGCATCATATAAATGCAGCCATACATGTGTAGCCTAAAAAAGAGAGATCATGTAAATGGTGTGGGCTGTTCTGCCCGCTCTTCTATTCAATGAACCTATGCCCCAGAGACAGAAAGAGAGAGAGAGAGAGAAGAGAGAGAGGAGAGAGAGATGAGAGACATGCACCTGCTGTATGGGCATCCAGTCATGTGAAGTGGGGTTCTGGTATCCAAAGATAAGTTTTCATAAAACATAGCCCCTAAATACAACCCAGTTACTTCAACTGGTGCTCAAGTGAAGAAGTGGTCATTGTTACAAAGTAGAGTGTGTCTGGCTATGTCTGGGCTTAAAGGAGAGCTGACATGCTGGTCTCCCATATGACATCTTCATAAAGGGATATTCTAGGGTAATTTTGGCTATATGCTTTTATAAGCATCTAACCTGAGAGACTGTTGCACTGCATATGGCTTTAGCTACTTTTTTTTTTTTTTTTGAGACAGAGTTTCACTCTTGTTGCCCAGGCTGGAGTGCAATGGCACGATCTCGGCTCGCAGCAACCTCCGCCTCCCAGGTTCAAGCGATTGTCCTGCCTCAGCCTCCCATGTAGCTGGGATTATAGGTCCCTGCCACCACGCCCAGCTAGTTTTTTGTATTCTTAGTAGAGATGCGGTTTCACCATCTTGGCCAGGCTGGTCTTGAACTCCTGACCTCAGGTGATCCGCCTGCCTCGGCCTCCCAAAGTGCTGGGATTACAGGCATGAGCCACCGTGCCCGGCGGTTTTAGCTAATTTTTTAAAAACTTTGTTTTGTTGTTTTTATCTTTGTAGAGATGGAGTCTCACTGTGTTGCCCAGGCTGTTCTTGAACTCCTGACCTCAAACGATCCTCCCGCCTCAGCCTCCAAAAGTGTTAAGATTATAGGGGCATGAGCCACCACACCTGGTAAATATGGCTTTAAAGAGGTGTCTTACCCTCTCTGGAAAAAATAAGTTCAATGTGGCCACTCATGAGATATATGGAAAGGAGTGGCATGTTATTCACTAGGAAAGTAGATTAGAGTTAAATTTTTTTTTTATAAAACCTTTTATTTTGAGATAATTATAGATTCGCATGCAGTTGTAAGAAATAATACATCTAGCTGGGCATGGTGGTGTGTGCCTGTAGTCCCAGCTACTTGGGAGGCTGAGGTAGGAGGATTGTTTGAGCCTGGGAGTTCGAGGCGTCAGTGAGTCATGATCACGCCACTGCACTCCATCCTGGGCAACAGAATGAGACCTTGTCTAAAAGAGAAAAAAAGAAAAAGAAATAATATGTGTTCCTTTGTTTCTCCCAATGGTAACACCTAACAAAACTATGGTACAATAGCACAAACAGGATATTGACATTGGTATAGTCAAGATACAAATAATCCTACCACTACAAGGATCCCTCCTGTTGGCCTTTTATAACTATACCCACTTCCCTCCTGCCCCACCTCAGCCCTCTTAACCCATGGCAGCAACTTACCTGTTTTCCATTTGTGTAACTTTATAATGTCAAGAATGTTATATGAATGGAATAATACAGTATGTAACCTTTTGGGATTGGTTTTATTCACCCAGTATAATTTGCTGGAGATTTCATTCAAGTGGTTTTGTTTATCAATAGTTTATTCCTCTGTATTGCTAAATAGTACCGGTTGAGTATCCCTAATCCAAAAATCCAAAATGCAAAATGCTGTAAAATCTGAAACTTTTTGAGCACTGACATGGCACTCAAAGTAAATGCTCATTATAGCATTTCAGATTTCGAATTTTCAGATTAGGGATGCTCAACTGGTAAGTATAATGCAAATATTCCCAAATCCGAAACACTGTGGTCCCAAGCATTTTGGATAAATGATATTCAACCTGTATCCCATGATGTATGTCTGTAGTATGTTGAACCATTCACCTGTTGAAGGACAGCTGGGTTGTTTCAAGTGTTTTTTGAAGGCGCCAGTCGGTGAGAGACCCCGGGACCCTCCAGCCTTTTAGGGTTCAGCTCCTTTCACATTCTGTCATTCTGCTTCAGACCCCACCCCTGTTCCCACACCCTGCCCTTTCATCGCTATAAGCTGTGCAGATTCTGAGGCCCACCCACTGACCACAGCTTCCCTCCTTCCCCTTCCCTTCCTGACTCCACCAGTCCTGTTCCTCTGTTCTTCTCCTCGCAGACACCCAAGCCCTCGAGCCCACCCTAATCTCCCCACTTTGTCCTAGGCTTCATGTTTGTTTTCCTATCCCCTGCACACTCAAAATGAGGCCTAAGGGCTTGATCATTGGATTGAGGAGGTCCAGTTTCTTTTTCTTTTGACCACCTCCCTACATCCACCTCCCTACTACTCAGGATCAATCCAATGGTCTACTTTCTATGCACTTAAAATCAGAACTATAGTTAGAAGAGAAGAATTTGAGTGGTTCTAATATAAAGAAAAGACAAATATTTAAGGGGATGGATATTCCAAGTATACTGATTTGATCTTTACCAATTATATGAATGTATTAGATTATTGCATTACCTTGAAATTGTACATCTACTGTGCATCAATAAAAAAGAAAGAAAGGAAGGAAAAGAAAAGATAGATTTCCTTGAAAACGTCTACCTTGGGGCAACTTAAGTATTAATACTTGATTTTTAATAAGTATGTAAATAAAATATTTACTAATAATTCCAATATGAGTATTATATTTGCTCATAGATTAACTTATTTCAGTAGCTTGGCTTAAATTTGAAACAGTTACTTAAGAAAGAAAAATTCAGCCGGTGGCTCACGCCTGTACTCCTGGCACTTTGGAAGGCCAAGGCGCACAGATCACCTGAGGTCAGGAGTTCAAGATCAGCCTGGCCAACATGGTAAAACCCTGCCTCTACTAAAAATAAAAAAAATTAGCCTGGTGTGGTGGCGGGCGCCTGTAATCCCAGCTACTCGGGAGGCTGAGGCAGGAGAATTGCTTGAACCTGTGAGACAGAGGTTGCAGTGAGCCGTGATTGCCCCACTGCACTCCAGCCTGGGCAACAGAGTGAGACTCCATCTCAAAAAGGGAAAGAAAGAGAGAGAGAGAGAAGGAGGGAAGAAGGGAGGGAGGTTCAGTCAGTTAAAAAAAAACCAAAAAAACAAACAAACAAAAAACTCCCCAGAACTGCTGGGCCCTACTGGAAAGTCTCATAGCCTTGGGGATTGGGACCACTAAAACTTGGTCTCTAACTTTACCTAGGCCCTCAATGCTGCTCAGCAATCCTTTACCACCCACCTGTAGCCATCCACCACCCCACTCCCATCAGTCAACAGAGAACTTGATTCCATGGTTCTCAACCCTAGATGTACATCAGATTCACCTAAAAAAATACCAGTGCCTAGGTCTCAGCCCAGACCAACTGCATCAGAATCTCTGGGAGAGGGGCCTGGACTTCGATAACTTTTTTAGAAGGGCTGAGCTCTGTGGCTCGTGCCTGTCATCCCAGCACTTTGGGAGGCCGAGGTGGGTGTATCACTTGAGGTCGGGAGTTCAAGACCAGCCTGCCCAACATGGTGACACCTTGTCTCTACTGAAAATACAAAAATCAGTTGGGCATGGTGGTGTGCGCCTGGAATCTCAGCTTCTCAGGAGGCTGAGGCAGGAGAATTGCTTGGACGTGAGAGGTGGAGGTTGCAGTGAGCTGAGATTGTGCCACTGCACTCTAACCTGTGCGACAGAGTGAGACTCCATCTCAAAAAAACAAAAACAAAATTTTTTAGAAGCTCTGGAGGTGATTCTAATATGCTGCCAGGGTTAAGAAACACTCATCTAGTCTTACAGGGTTAGTGTGAGGATTTAATGAGGTAAGTACTCATCAACTTTTAAATGTTTTTATTATTTTAGCAAGAAAGTGGAAACCAGCCCTATCGTCAGGAACTCACTGGCTTTCAGCCCCCTGTCAACAAAGTTATCTCCTTACCTTTTTTCCTTTAAGGCTAATTTTTCAAACCGTGTTCTGAATACCAAACCTTGCTCCTTCATTTATCTCTACCCTCTTTTTTGTTCTGTCTTCAACCAGTTTTTTTTTTCCTGGGTCTTTCCCTTCATTCTGAAAATATGCCCAGGGACCTTTAAAATTCATGTTGTTTTTTGTTTTGTTTTGTTTTGTTTTGTTTTGTTTTCTTTGAGACGGAGTCTCACTCTTGTTGTCCAGGCTGGAATGCAGTGGTGTGATCTTGGCTCACGGCAACCTCCACCTCCCAGGTTCAAGCGATTCTCCTGCCTCAGCCTCCCGAGTAGCTGGGATTATAGGCATCCGCCACCACTCCCGGCTAATTGTTTGTAGTTTTAGTAGAGATGGGATTTCTCCACGTTGTAGTTTTAGTAGAGATGGAATTTCTCCACGTTGGCCAGGCTGGTCTCCAATTCCCGACCTCAGGTGATCCGCCCGCCTCTGCCTCCCAAAGTGCTGGGATTACAGGCCAGAGCCACCGTGCCCAGCGTAAAATTCATATTTACATGTCTTCCACTTTTTGCCTCTAGCCAGAGCCCTTTCTCTTTTTCAAACAAAATTAGTAGAGAGAGTCTCCCACGTTTACGTTACACATTACCCTCCCACTTGCCATTGTTTCCTCAGTCAGCCTGCTGCATTCTGGCTTCTGCACTTAAACTCTTCTGAAACTCCTTTTTCTGAGATCATTGCTTTATCTTTGCATTATTTTACTTAACTTTATTTATTATACTTCTTACCTGATGTCTCTGCAGCACTTAATTCTTGTTGACCATTTCGTCCTTGAAACTCTCCTGCCTTGGTTTATTAGCACACACTTCTCTCCTACCTATAAGGCCTTTCCTTTTTATTATGCTTTTTCTTTTTTCTTATTAAGAGACAGGTTCTTGCTCTGTCACACAGAGCAAGGGGTGCATGACATGCAGTGGCATGATCATAGCTCACTGCAGTCTTCAATTCCTGGGCTCAAGTGATCCTCCTGCCTCAGCCTCTTGAGTAGCTAAGACTACAGATGTACACCACCATGCCCAGCTAATTTTTTAAAAAGTTTTTGTAGAGGTAGGGGTCTTGCTATGTTGCCCAGACTGGTCTCAAACTCCCAGCTTCAAGGGATCCTTCTGCCTTGGCCTCCCGAAGTGCTGGGATTATAGGTGTGAACCACTGTGCCCGGCCCCTTTTTATTACACTTTTTGAGTTCTTTACTTGTTGCTTGAACATTAATAGTCTCTAAGGTTATCTTTAGCTTTCTTTTCTCCTCTTCTCATTTTTGTCTGCTTCCTGGTAACCTCATGAATTCCACACTTCAGCTGCCACCTCCATAGTCATCACTCCCAAACTTTCTGTAGCTTGGCTCTCCAAGACACAGATGCACTGTTGCCAGTTGGTTGGTCACACTTGCAGACCCCACAGGAATTACAAACTCTTTGTCGCATTGTCTAAATTAGAATCTAGAATACTCGTTTATTCATTTATAAAATGGTGGATGGTATCCCCTATCTGTGACCATGAATGCAGTGTACATTTTCCCAGGAATTGTAGCAGACAATCACTTTGTGAGTATGGAAGCAGAAACAAGGAGGCGGTCTAGAAGCTGTATCTTAAAAAAAAATTGTAAAACAGCCTCAGGCAGGTCCTTCAGGAGGTATTCCAGAAGAAGGCATTATCATAGGAGATGACAGTCCCATGCATGTTATTGTCCCTGAAGACCTTTCCTTGGGACAGAACATGGAGGTGGAAAACAGTGATACTGATGATCCTGACCCTGTGTGGGCCTCAGCTAATGTGTGTATTTGTATCTTAGTCTTTAATAAAGAAGTTTAAAAAGGTAAAAAAAATTTTTTTAGTGGAAAAAAGCTTATAGTGGCCGGGCACGGTGGCTCACGCCTGTAATCCCAGCACTTTGGGAGGCTGAGGCAGGCGGGTCATGAGGTCAAGGGATCAAGACCATCCTGGCTAACACAGTGAAACCCCGTCTCTACTAAAAAAAAAAGCAAAAAAATTAGCTGGGCGTGGTGGCGGGCCCCTGTAGTCCCAGCTACTCAGGAGACTGAGGCAGGAGAATGGCATGAAACCGGGAGGTGGAGCTTGCAGTGAGCCGAGATCGTGCCACTGCACTCCAGCCTGGGTGACAGAGCGAGACTCCATCTCAAAAAAAAAAAAGCTTATAGTGGCCAGGTGTGGTGACTCACGCCTGTAATCCTAACACTTTGGGAGGCTGAGGCGGGCAGATCACTTGAGGTCAGGAGTTTGAGACCAGCCTAGCCAACATGGTGAAACCCTGTCTCTACAGAAAATACAAAAATTAGCTGGGCATGGTGACTCGCACCTGTAATCCCAGCTACTCAGGAGGCTGAGAGGCACAGGAATTGCTTGAACCTGGGAGGCGGAGGTTGCAGTGAGCTGAGATCGTGCTACTGCACTCCACCTTGGACGACAGAGCGAGACTTCATCTCAAAAAAAAAAAAGAAAAAAAAGCTTGTAGAATAAGGATATGAAGAAAATATTTTTGTACAGTTGCACAATGTGCTTGTTTTTTAAGCCAAGTGTTATTAGAGTCAAAAAGTTTAAAAATTTTTAAATGTATAAAGTTGAAAAGATACAATAAACTAAGGCTAATTTAATATTGAATAAAGAAAAGTGTTTTATAAATTGTAGCTTACATGTGTAGTGTGTATAAAGTCTACAGTAGGGGCCGGGTGCAGTGGCTCATGCCTGTAATCCCAGCACTTTGGGAGGCTGAGGCGGGTGGATCACCTGAGGTCAGGAGTTCAAGACCAGCCTGATCAACATGGTGAAACCCCGTCTCTACAAAAAATACAAAATTAGGCCGGGTATGGTGACTCATGTCTCTAATCCCAGCACTTTGGGAGGCTAAGGCAAGAGGATCACCCGAGGTCAGGAGTTCGAAGCCAGCCTGGCCAACATGGCAAAACCATCTCTACTAAAAATACAAAATTTATCCAGGTGTGGTGACTTGTGCCTGTAATCCCAGCTACTAGGGAGGCTGAGGCAGTAGAATCACTTGAACCCAGGAGGTGGAGGTTGCAGTGAGCTGAGATCGCATTGCTGCACTCTAAAAAAAAAAAAATTAGCTGGCAGCCGGGCATGGTGGCGCATGCCTGTAATCCAAGCTACTCAGGAGGCTGAGGCAGGAGAATCGAGCTAAGGAGCGGGAGGTTTCGGTGAGCCAAGATCGCACCATTGCACTCCAGCCTGGGCAAAAGAGCGAAACTCCATCTCCAAAAAAAAAAAAAGTCTACAGTAGTGTATAGTAATGTCCTAGGCCTTCATATTCACTCACCACTCACTGACTCACCCAGAGCAACTTCCAGTCCTGCAAGCTCCATTCATGTAAAGTGTCCTATATAAGTGTACCATTTTTTATCTTTTATACTGTACTTTTACTGTACCTTTTCTATGTTTAGATACCCAAATACTTACCATTGTGTTACAGTTGCCTGTGGTATTCAGTACAGTCATATGCTGTACAGGTTTGTAGCCTAGGAGCAATAGGCTATGCCATATAGCCTAGGTGTGTAGCTGGCCATACCATCTAGGTTTGTGTAAGTACAGTGTTATGTTTGCACAACAACAAAATTGCCTAATAACTCATTTCTCATCATGTTTCCCTGTAGTTAAGTGACACATGACTATAAGTGATTCTGTTTCAATGTGAAATGAGAAATCCTGCCAAACAACTATCTTGACAAAATCATTTTTAAGGATAGTAGTATTTTTATAAATCCATGGCTTTATGTAAATAAACATAGGTCAAATTTGAATAGTAGGGTTGGGTGTTCTTAATATTCAACCTATGATTCCTTTTCAAAGTGTGGAATTGTGGGGAGGCTTATACATTGGGTCTCTTTTAGTAAGAAATACTTCCTGGCCAGGCGCGGTGTGCTCACGCCTGTAATCCCAGCACATTGGGAGGCCGAGGTGGGCAGATCACTTGAGGCCAGGAGTTTGAGATCAGCCTGGCCAACACAGTGAAACCTATCTCTACTAAAAATACAAAAAATTACCTGGGCGTGGTGGTGTCCACCTATAGTCCCAGCTACTTGGGAGGCTGAGGCAGGAGAATCGCTTGAACCCATGGGTGGAGGTTGCAGTGAGCCAAGATCGGGCCACTGCACTCCAGCCTGGGCGACAGAGGGAGACTGTCTCAAAAAAAAAAGAAAGAAATACTCTCTAGCAGGTTTTTTCTTAGCATCCTCACTCTGATGAAATAATAGCCATTGGTCAATGGTAGCTGCATTATCTCAATCTTCACAATCCTGTCAGAACACATAGGTCCTGTTATCATTGCATCTCGATGTACAAGTGGAGAAACACTTGGAGGTTTAAAAACGTGCCTAAGTTCAGCCGGGCATGGTGGCTCACGCCTGTAATCCCAGCACTTTGGGAGGCCGAGGCGGGCAGATCACTTGAAATCAGGGGTTCGAGACCGGCCTGGCCAACATGGTGAAACCCCGTCTGTACTAAAAATACAAAAATTAGCTGGGCGTTGTGACGGATGCCTGTAATCCCAGCTACTCGGGAGGCTGAGGCAAGAGAATTGCTTGAACTTGGGAGGCAGAGGTTGCAGTGAGCTGAGAGCACACCACTGCACTCCAGCCTGGGAGATAGAGTGAGACTCTGTCTCTAAATAAATAAATAAATAAATAATGCCTTAGTTCATACAGCAGAGGTGGGATTTGATTCCAGAACCACAGCTCTCAACCTGTATCATGTTTCCTCCTCCTGTAGGCATGGAGGTATATTGTAAAAGATGGGAGCTTCCCAGCCATGTGCGGCGGCTCACGCCTGTAATCCCAGCACTTTGGGAGGCCAAGGCAGGTGGATCACGAGGTCAAGAGTTCAAGACCAGCCTGGCCAACATGGCGAAACCTCACCTCTACTAAAAATAGAAAAATTAGCCAGGTGTGATGGCACGTGCCTGTAAACCCAGGGAGTCTGAGACAGAATTGCTTGAACCCGGGAGGCGGAGGTTGCAGTGAGCCGAGATCATGCCACTGTACTCCAGCCTGGGTGACAGGGCAAGACTCCATCTCAAAAAAAAAAAAAAAAAAAGGATGGGAGCTTCCCACAGCCAGATGCCTATTTTCGATCTAAATCAGGACTCTGAGACATTATCTTAATATGGGGAATGGGATTGTGGTTGTTGTCCTGGGCAAATTTCCAGGATTTTTACTTGCTATGAACTAATGTGTGTGTGTGTGTTTTAACTGGTGGGGGTAATCCAACTGTAACCGCTGTACTTTAAGGAGTCATTTGGGTCTCCAAGTATTACATGAATGTACTTTTTTCCTTGCAGGTCAGACACATTCTATGTGAAAAACATGGCAAAATCATGGAAGCCATGGAAAAGTTAAAGTCTGGGATGAGATTCAATGAAGTGGCCTCACAGTATAGTGAAGATAAAGCCAGGCAAGGGGTACGTTGCTCTTATTATTTATAATTTTCTCTCAGGGTAAGAAAGCAAAGTAAAAATGACAAATAATAAAATAAAATAAGATAAAATAAAAGTCTCCATCCTCCACAGAAGAAACACAGAAGTAGGGATCATTCTTTTGTTCAACCATTAGTTGTAGCCATATTTTGGTTTAAAGATCTCAAAAGCAGAAATGTCCAACTTGTGAATAGTAGAATAAGGATCACCTATGTCAAAACCTAGGCATGACCGTACTTGCATAGCTAACTTCAAAGTCCAGCAGTGTTGAGAGTACTTGTGTGTTCAGTCTAGAGTTAGACTTCTTCTACCTATTTGTCCTTATTGAGCCTATTCCTGTATTGCTCTTAGGAATATACCTCATAACCTTAGCAAAATGTTGGGAAATTCTCTCAAGCTACAGTAGAACTGTTCCCTCTTCAGGGCCACTTGATATCACTTAATCTTTTGGGTTTTTCAGGGCGACTTGGGTTGGATGACCAGAGGGTCCATGGTGGGACCATTTCAAGAAGCAGCATTTGCCTTGCCTGTAAGTGGGATGGATAAGCCTGTGTTTACAGACCCACCGGTTAAGACGAAGTTTGGATATCATATTATTATGGTTGAAGGAAGAAAATAAAATCATATGAAAGACTGAATAAGTTTTATACATTTTGTTTCTTTAAAAGGTATTAGGTATTCCTTTGAGCTGGAGCGGCAAGGAAATATAAAAATTTTTAAAAAGAAAAGATATTGGATGCCCCTTGTATTCTGTGAAGGCTCTCAGTATGAGTTTGTAGGTGTAAGAGAGGGTGGGGCTAAGTGAATGTCAACTGTAGTAGGTATTCAGTCAGTCGTTCTCAAAGAGAAGTCAAGCAGACTCCCTTTAACTTGTATTCCCTTTCCTCCCAGAACTGTATCTCTCAGTCTGTCCCATAAATTAATTCAGAAACCATCTTCAGGGGACGCAGATATCAACTCACCCTATTCACACAACTGAAAATATTGGGCATCAAATAGATTAGTGTGTGAGAATCATAAAATAAGTTCCTAGACAACATTTGTTTTACATGTTAGTCAACTCTGATCTTCCAGGACAGGTATTATTAGCTCCACTGTCTTAACATAGTACGCGGCACGTTATAGTCTTTCAGTGTTAACTCCTTTCTTTTTAAATAAATGTTCATTGGAGGAAAAAAGCACTCAGTTCTTCCATGGGTTGTTTCGTACTAGACTAACCGAGTGCTGGTTAAAGGGAGGGATGTCAGCATAAAAACATCATTCCCTCATCTTCAGTGTATGGGTTACGTTAGGACTGTCCTTTCCAGAGCCAATGTTCTATGCATCTAAATTTTTAAAATTTAAAATACCATATTTATGACATATAAAAAAGGATAAAGATTACTAATATAAATACTATACTGCTTCAAAAATAAAACTTTGCCAACACAGCTATGTGATTCTTAACAGTGATTAACACACTGCTTTCTCTCCCTCAGCTGCATTTGATATTATACCCATTTATATAATGGCAGCTTTACCTAGATACCTGACTTTCCCACTTGAGAAGAATTTCTGAGCACCTCAGTAGGTTATGCCTCCATGAGATTTTCCCCACGGAGCAGATATGCCAGTGTATACAGAGATGTTCAAATAGATATAAGATGAAACTATGGCTGGGCCCAGTGGTGTGCACCTGTAGACCTAGCTGTTTGGGAGGCTGAGGCAGGAGGATCACTGGAGCCCAGGAGTTCTGGGCTGTAGTGTCCTATGCCAATTGGGTATCAGCACTAAGTTCAGCATCAATATGGTGACCTCATCTGGGTACAATGGCTAATGCCTATAATCCCAGCATTTTAGGAGGCCAAGGTGGGAGGATCACTTGAGCCTCAGAATTCGAGGCTGCAGTGAGCTATGACCATGCCCACTGCACTTCAGACTTCAGCCTGGGCAACAGAGGCCCTGCCTCTTAAAAAAAAAAAAGAAAGAAAGAAAAACATGGTGTCCTCCTGGGAGTGAAAGACCAGCAGGTTGCCTACAAAGGGGTGAACTGACCCAGGCTGGAAACTGAGCAGGTCAAAACTCCTGTGCTGATTAGTAGTGGGATTGCACCTTTGAATATCCACTGCACTGTAGCCTGGCCAACACAGTGAGACCCCATGTCTAAAAAAAAAATTTAAAGCTGAAACTACATGTTATCGATTTTTTTTTTTTTTTTTTTTAATGATTTACTGACATGGGGTCTTGTTTGAGACCAGCCTGAGGAACATGGCGAAACCCCGTCTCTACCAAAAATACAAAAAATTAGTTAGGCGTGATGGTGGCACACGCCTATAGTCCCAGCTACTCCTGGCAGGGGCAGGTAGAGCTGTGGTGGGAGGATCGCTGGAGCCCAGGAGGCAGATGTTGCAGTGAATCAAGATTGTGCCACTGCACTCCCACCTGGGTGACAGAGTAAGACCTCGTCTCAGAAAAAAAAAAGTTTGTAATATGTGTATGTGCCTCTTTATTAATATATTAATACCTGGTAGTAGGTCTAAAAAGCACTGTGACTTTGCAGTAATGAATATCAATGGCATTTTGAGATATCTGCAATAACCCCGAAATCTATGTGATTTCTACTGGTGACAATAACGTGTACTGCTAATACTTCTGCAGTTTATGGCTACATTTGTTAACAGTGGAGGATGTCCAGGTTCTTGGCATCTTGAACAAAGAACAAAACGCACAAAGCAAGGAAGGGACAAAGGGATTTATTGAAAACGAAACTACACTCCACAGCATAGGAGCTCAAAAGACCCTGTTACAGAATTCTGGGGAGTTTAAATACCCCCTAGAGGATGCCATTGGTTACTTGGGGTACGCCCTATGTAAATGGAAAGGATGAAGTGAAGGTACAAAGTCATTTACTTGGCCTACGCCCTGTGGAGAGGATATTTCCTGTCATAGCTTTAGTGTGAATCGGCTTTATGTTCCCTGCCTCCAGACCCTATTTTCCTGCTTCACATTCATGATGGAGGGAAATGCTGTATTTCAGCTACCAGACAGAGAAAAGATAAAACTTTTTTTCCATCCAAATTCGGACAACTGACTTCTTCTACCCATGATGAACCCCAGGTTAAAAATCCCTGCCATGGATACTGTTTGAATGGTTTACCATGAGCATGTATTTTTTTCCCCAGACAACAGAATTTGTCATAGTACACACACACTTCAACAGAAAGAGCGTTGCTATTTTCAGTGAGAAATATGCCTAGAACTTAAGACGTTTCACTGTTCAGATCAAATGGATATAGGCCGCTAAAGCTTCCTTGAAGGCAAATTGTGTGGATTTTTTGTTTTCTACATCAGGGAAGAAAGAAGTTTATTAGCTGAATTTTCACAAACATTTGTGTGTGTGTGGTGGAAGGGACAGAGAAAGATGTAGGGCACAGCCACTCCCTTCACATCACGGTGGGAAGCACGGGGAAATGGTAAGCTGAACTCAGATGCAGACTGTGAATTGCTAAATCACAGTTACACCAATATTTCAAAAATAATGATATATATTCAATCACATTACCCTAAAATAGTAATAAATTGCTTTTATAAGAACAATATTTTGTTCCATCAACAACCTGAAATTCAGCTTCTCTTTTGAACTTATGTAATTTCTTGCAATACACATGAGATTATTAGTGTGTATATACATATAATTTACAAGTAACTTTTATATGTATGGGATATCATAAAAATAAATATTTGGTCTTTGTCCCTGGTTCCTGGCATATAGTTCCTGAAAGCCTTGAAATCTCAACTGGTGTATTTTTTATGCTAATGAGATAGCTTGTGGCTGGAGGCCGCTAGTAGCTTCAGAATGGGGGCTGGTCACCAGAAACATCAAGGCATGATCAGAGGGAACATTCAGCCATAACTGCAACCTCTGGAGAGGGGAGAGGGGCTGAAGATGAGTGAATCACCCATGGCCAATTATTTTATCAATCATGCCTCCCTAAGGAAACCTCAAAAACCATAACAATGGAGTTTGGAGATCCCTGGATTAACATATCAAAATGTTGGGAGGGTGGTGTGCCTGGAGGGCATGGATGCTTAATGCACCACCCCTATACCTTGCCATACACATCTCTTCCATTTGACTGTTCCTGAGTTGTAGTCTTTATAAGCTGGTAATAGTAAGTAAATGTTTCCTGAGTTTTATAAGCTATTCTAGCAAATTGTTAAACCAGGGGGTGGGATGGGGCGGTCACGGGAACCCCTAATTTGTAGCCAAGTCAGACAGAAGTGTGGGTAACATGGGGACCGAATACTTACAACTGACGTCTGAAGTGAGGGCAGTTTGGTGGGACTGAGCATGCTAACCCTGGGTAGTGTCGAAATTGAATTGTAGGACACCAGTTCAATTTTTAATTGGAGAACTGGAGAATTGCTTGATGTGGAAAACCCCCACATTTGGTGTCAGAAGTGTTGTGAGTAAAAACAGCTCAGTGTATTATAGTGTATTCATTTACACGAGGTTAAAAATCAGTTTCACCCCAACCATGTCACCATGGGGAAGTCATGACCTCACTGAGCCTTTGTTTCCTCAAATGAAAAATGGAAATGCTACTCTCCCTTCACCTCAAAGGATTATGGTAAGGCTGAAATGAGAAACCTGTGTGGAGTGCCCAACACATAGTACTTCATCAAGGATAGTCCACTTCTCTAGTGATAGAGTGCAGCATGCTATACTGCACTTTGTCTTTCTACAAGGGTACCAAACTCCTTTTCAGTCTACAATCCAAGATAGACTGTGATAATATGTGTCAGAATAGACGAGATACCTGGTTTGGCGAAAGGGAGAACACAGTTAATGGTGCATGAAGAATGGCTAAATGGCCAGCAGTGACTCCAGGGCAAGCTACCAGTGATAAAGAATCCCAGCACCAGGTACCTAGCTCAGCTTTCTGCTGTTCCAGTTTAGTACTCTATCCAAAATGCTGGGGACCAGAAGGGTTCTGGATTTTGGAGTATTTCCATATACATAATGACATATTTTGGAGATGGGATCCAAGTCTAAACACGAAATCCATTTATGTTTCATATACACATTATATACATAAGTCTGAAGGTAATTTTATAATTACTTTTAATGATTTTGTGCTTGAAACAAAGTTTGTGTATGTTGAACCATTTTATTGCCCTTTGTAGGCAGGCTTGCATGGGAGAATCTGGGCCTGTGTGGAAAGGATATATAGTAGCTGAAGGGGGCTTACAGAATCTCTTTTCCCTTGGGGATGCTGAGTAAACAGTGTGTTATACACCTTCATTTTGACTGTGACATGTCACATGACATGAGGTATGGAACTTTCCTCACTTGTGGCATCATGTCAGCACTCAGAAAGTTTCCTCATTTTTGGATTAGGGATGCTCCACCTGTATTAAGCTGAAAACATGAAACAGCATGTTCACAAGCATGTCTTAAGATCTGGACTGATAATGACAGGCTTCTGCCAGTATCATCTCAGTGAAACAAAGTGGATGGAAAACACTTGAGAAAAGTAACTTTAATTTTCTTATCTGAACTGTTATATACAAAGATGATCACTTTCAGAGTAAAATTAAGAATACCAGAATAATTTTACAGAACTTTCCAAGAAACAACACAGTTAAATTTACAGAATATGCCTAAAATATAAGAATATTCAAGTGAAGAAATATTAAGCTAGTGCTCAGAATACCAGACTATGGAGTGGGGGGTGTTGCAGGGCAGAAGTTGCTTTTTGAGATCTTTCTTGCCTTAAGCCTGAATGCTTCATGTTCCCAAAGAATCCAATTATGGAAACAAAAATTCCCTCATATTCAGTTTCACTTTAAAATACAATAAACAGGTTACATTCTCAATTGTTATTAAGTTGCTTATACAAACTTAAAGTCAAGAGCATAACTTCAGGATCTGCACTTTTTATGTCAAGTGCTTTAACTAAGCAGTTTAGGGCCTCCTGGATTTTTCCACACTCTTTTAGTTCTTTTCCACGCTTTACAAGAGTCTCATAGTCATTCGTAGCCTCTGCCGCCTGGGGAGAACCAACCAACTGTTCACCAGACAAAGGCTCAGGGGCACCAAGAGAGGTCTCTTGAGCTAGAGCACTAGGCTTAGATGTCGTTAACCAGCTGGACTTGTTTTCTGAAGACAGTGTTTCTCCTGAAGGATCCTCTTCTGTATACTTGGAGGCTTCGCCACTGCTTTCCTCTGCTCCTTCTTCTGGATAATCTTCAGCACCCTTTGCTTCACTGCTGTCGTCAAGTCTTTCCTCCATGTCCTCCACGTGGTCTAAAACCATATTAATAAGAGACCTCCTAGAAGCCAGAGATCTTCTAGAGTTCATAGACTTATTTACACTACTGGGTATTTGAGATGAAAAGAACCTTCCCGGTGGACTGATGTCATTTTTGGGAGTTGAAGCATCAAATTGTTTCACAGATGAGAATTGAAAGAGAGATGTGTTGAATGAATTTGTGCTTGAGGTATCTTTAAAAGAATCATCTACATCTTCGCCATCTGAAACAATCCTTCTAGCTTTACTTCTGATTTTTGCTTTAACTACTACTTCTTCTGGTTCATCATCTTTCTCAGAAAACTCCCAACTGAGACATGTTTTGCTATGCACAAACCCTGCTCTGGAATTAGGTGCAGAGCCACACAAGCTCTTTTCTTTCTCAACATGTTCTAAAGACTGACCGGAAAAATTTTGTCTGTTGTCTGGTGAGTCTTCCAAGAAAAGATTGAAATCACATGCATACTGTGGTGAGGATGCTAAACGTTCCTCTTCCAACTTGGCCTCACTTGCTTGAGCATCCTGCAGTGCACTATGGGATGCTGAAAGGTCATCAGCTATTTCAATAATGGATACATTTGATTCTGCATTTTGACTTTCATTTGTTATGGAAATAATGGGCCAAGGATTGCAATGATGTAAAATCTCATCATCCTTTAGTTGATCTAAATTTGGCCCAAGATCAGCTTTGGCTGATTTGCTAAGTACGTAATTAAAACTTTCCAGAGGATCCTCTTGCAGTGCCTCTTGCTTAGGCCCCTCTTGTAATGTCTCTTTTTGTATAGCTTCATTTTTAGTTGCAAAGCTTTTTTCCATTCCCAATGAAGAGTTAGTACAAAGTTCTTCTACACTTCCAAACCCCTTGGGTAAAGTAGCTATAGAGTCAGCACTACATGTACCTTCATATGGGTGCCTACCATCTTGCAAGGTGGTAACATTCACCTTTATACTGGAGAGATCTTGTTTCTCACCCTCTTGGGGCAGATCATCAATGACTACACTTGCCATTTTGGAACTGATATCTTCTTCCAGAGTATGACGAGTACTTATAAGAGGTGAAGGCTGAGGCTGTGGTTTATTCAATTTAGGGCATTTCTTCTTTGTTGAAGAAGGAAATACAGGTTCTCTTAGCCAGGCCCCCTCATTTCTATTTCTTTGTTGTTCCATCAGGAGCTCTTTATTTTGAGACTCAAATTCAACAAGGAATTGCGCTTTCTGAACCCTTTGTTGAATATAGTGAGATTCTTCTACCACATCAAGTTCTTCTTTAATAGATAGATCACATGTGTACATCAAATCATGGTCTGAGATTCCGGCTATCCCCAAAGACTGCAGATAGGCAATGTGTTCATCTAGTTTTGTATCAGATTTCCTCTGAGCAGCATGCAAAGACTGAAGCTGCAGCTGGGTTACAGAGTTCTGAAGATCCTCGATTGTAAAGAGCTCTCTTAATTCTTGTTTACTAAAATATCGGAAAGGGTTCTTTTTTTCACCAGTAGTTTGTCTTATTAATGAGTCCTTGAAAACCTGTCTTCTGTATATTTTTTCCTCTACAGTCCCACAAGTGATTAGCCTATAAACCACAACATTCTGTTTTTGTCCAATTCGGTAAACTCTATCCACAGCTTGAGCATCAGTTGCAGGATTCCAGCTAGGGTCAAAAATGACCACTCTAGTTGCTGCAGTTAATGTTAAACCGACACCACCTACTTGAGTGGTAAGCAGAAAAACAGAGTAATCTTTATTTTGCTGGAATAAGTTAATTCTTTTTTCTCGTTCCAAAAGATGAGTAATCGTCCCATCGATTCGCAGTGTCTTAAAGTGCCTATTCTTTAAGAGGCGTTCGATGATGTTTAGAATTTGCCTCGATTGAGAAAACACCAGAGTTTGATGTCCCTCATCTCGCAGCCTCTTAAGTAAGTCCATTAGGAATATCATTTTTCCAGATTCTTCCATCAATGTGTTATCAGTTATTTGATCAATATGGTCCACATCTGGGGAATCTTCCCCCTCATTTCCATCTTGAGCAGAGAATGTCCCAAGATTTAGCAAACAGCAAGCCCGTGCAGACAGCAGCCTAGGATGATCACACAGCTTCTTTAAGACACCTAGCTCAGCCAAAGGTGAGCGCGTCTCCATTAGCAACTCCTTGATATGATCTAAAGACACAAATTTTCTGTATATTTCTTCTTGTAAAGGCACAAGTCGTATCCAAATAATTAAATCATTTTTCCTGGAAAGGGAAGGCATTTCACAAATGGCGTCAACATCTGGATTCTTTTCATTAAGTCTGACCTCTGGGTTGCTTGACTTTTTCTTCTGTACGTCTTCTTTAGTCCTCCTGAGAAAATAGGGTTTTATGATTGCCATTAAGTTTTCAGATATTTTAAATCCCAAGGCTTTTTCTCCTGGAGTAGCATCTTTCTCTCTGGCTCTAGTAATAGGATTTTCATACTCCATTTTAAAAGTTTTTAATGTTCCCAGCAGGGACCCTTGACAAGCAAAATCAAATAGGGACCATAGTTCTTGTAAATTATTCTGGATTGGGGTTCCTGTGAGGAGGAGGCGATTACTTGCAGGAATAGCACGAGCACATATTGCTGACTTAGTAGATGACGTTTTTATTTTATGTGCTTCATCAAGGATGACATAGTCCCACACAAACTCTTGGCCCCTAAAGCTTGAAAGTTGCTGCCAGTTATTGATTAACATTTGATATGTAGTGATAATGACACCATTCCTTTGCTGAATCCGATTGAGGTTTCTGGTCCGTTCATCCTTGCTAGGACCATGAAAGGTTTTGACTCTCATTCCTGGAGTCCACTTGATGAATTCTTTTACCCATGTGTTAATAAGATTGGTTGGCATGATCAGCAGCACATGATTCACAAGTGAAGCATCAAACATACCAGAAAGGAAAGCAATGATTTGAACAGTCTTCCCTAATCCCATATCATCAGCCAATATACCACCTTTTCTTCCATCCCTATACAGCCTATAGAGGAAAGCTATGCCTTCCTTCTGGTGCTCAAAGAGTTGGTCGTGCAGTTCTCGATAAAGCAGCAGGCCAGAGTTGCACACATCTGTAAATTCATCATCTCCCTGTTCTGCCAACTCCTCCAAGGCTTCCTGTATTTTTTGGATTCTGCTCAGCACCTTTTCATTGGGAAAAATGTCCTTTGCCAAATTGAAAAGTTTAAATGCTTCTTCCAGATCTCCATTCTTAGTTGCTTCTTTGGCCTCTTTCACATATCTATAAAAAAGGTACAAAAAAAAAAAAAAGAAGAAGAAGAGAAAGGAAACATTGAACATTCAGTCTAAGAATGCTTTAGAGTTCATTTTAGAATCCAAACTGCAGCTGGACTTTTAATATCCTCAATTCAGGATGGGAAAGATTAGCACAGAAGATGCCAATGAAAGCTGGCATCACTTGAGACACAAACAAATATCCACCAGATGCTGCCAGCAACACCTTCAGGCACTAGTTGTGGAAAATGAATGTGCAAAGATTATTGGTTCCACAGTTTTTTTTTTTTAAGTTGGCACCCATAAGAAGCATGAAGTGATATTTTTTGTAAAACAAACCTCTATGTGTAGGGGCATGGAAACATGGGAACTTCTCTGGCCTTATTTTACTGGAGCTCCGTGATGCATTTGACACTATTGATCACTCCCTTCCCCTCTTAAAATTCCCTCCTTTCAGATTCCTATAGATTCCTTCTGGTTTTCCTCCTCTTCACTGACCATTTCTTCTGTGTTCTTCCTCCCAGAGGACTCAGTCCTAGGACCTCTTCTCACTCTTTTTAGTCTCTCCTCAAGTTTTCCCAGAGCTTCCACTCCCACCTATGTGCTCATGACTCCCAAATCACTCTCTCCAACCCAGAGCTGTCCCTCAAGCTCTACTCTAGACCCATATTCCAGCTGCCTTCTGGACATCTCCACTTGAAATCAAATTCAATTCATCCCAAACTAAACTCATTATTTGCCCTCTAAAAACGTGCTTCTCCATTTGTGTGCTAGTAAATAACACTACCATCTATTTAGCCATCCAAACTTCAAATCTGAAGAGAATCCTTGACCCCAACCTAAAGAGGAGTCATCCTTGTCCTTTCCTTTCTTTTTATGCCCCACCCCCAGGCCAGGCAGTCCCAAGTCCTACTAACTTTATTTCCCAAGTTATAACCACCTTCTTTCCATCTCTACTACCATTACTGTGGCCCAAGTCACCATCATCTCTGGCCTGGATAATTGCAGCTTCCTACTCACTGCTCTCCCTACATAAACTCTTGCCCCTCCAATACACTCTCTATATAGCAGCCAGCAGTACTGTCTTAAAGCATAAAATAAGTCATGTCATTCCTCTGCTTAAAGTTCTTCAGTGGTTTATGGTCAATTACTTTCAGTAAGGGCGCCAAAATAATTCACTGGGGAAAGAACTCTTTTCAACTGGATATCCATGTGCAAAAGAATGAAATTGGACCCCTACTCATACCGTATACAAAAATTAACTCAAAATGGATCAAAGACCTAAGTCTAAGGGCTAAACCTACAAAATTTAGGAAAAAATATAGGTGTAAAAATCTTCATGACTTGGATTTGGCAGTATCTTAAATATGATGCCAAACACACAAGCAACCAGAGGGGGAAAAAATATATACAGGACTGGGTGCGGTGGCTCATGACTGTGATCCCAGCACTTTGGGGAGGCCAAGGCAGGAGGATTGCTTGGGGTCAGGAGTTTAAGACTAGCTTGAACAACATAGCGAAACTGTGTCTCTTAAAAAATAAATAAATAAAAGGAAAAAAAGATATACAGATGGGCAATAAGCACATGAAAAGACTCTCAACATCATTGGTTGTCAGGGAAAGGCAAACCAAAACCACAAGGAGATACCACTTCCCATTAGGATGGCTATAACCAACAAGTAGGAAAATACAAGTGTTGGCAAGGTGTGAAAAACTCCCACTATTGGTGGGAATTATTAATTATTCAGAGCTGCTTTGGAAAGCAGTCTTGATCTATGTTCTAGAGCTTGAAGGAAAAAATAACAGTTTTAAATTATTAGACTATTTCCAAGTTCCTGAACTGGTAACCTACCCAGTATCCTGAAACCCCTATGAAACCTGGGGTTCTGTGTAACTCTAGCCAGGCATCTTCCCCAGAGACTAAAGTGCTGCCCCTGATCCCTAGCTCTGGGCCAGAGTCCCCACTAATCACACACACCAGCCTTTTAAATGGCAACTGTGTGCCTAGACTTCTTAGCACCAGCCTAAAATACTTATTGCTGTGCTCTACCCACCCTCTGGAACCCCCATTTGTCAACCTTTGCCTGAACCACAACCAGAGTTTACAGTATTCCTTGGACATCACTGCTTTCTGGCTGGGTTAAACCGCTGCTGTGAGCCAAGCTGCCTTCCCCAGTCCCTGGTCCACCCTAGTTAGCAGGTCTGTCTAACAACTGCATCTCAGCTATTCCTTTCCCCTCAGTCTATTCCACCAATCAAGTTGGACCTAGGATGGTATTCTTTCCCTACAATGGAATCAGGGGGGAAAAATAAATGCTTTTTATAGCACTGCCCTGGATATCTGATTATTTGCAAGACTAGAATGCTTTTTACAATGCAGTTTGATTTAGCCACTTAGCTTCTAATCACTTCCATTTTTCAGTGCTTGGAGGGAAAACATGTCCTTTTTATTGCTAATGTAATGATTTATCCATCTATAGCACACAGGATCCCTAATGATCTGGATAACTTAGCTAACACTTCATGGGCTCAAATATTTTTCCAGAATTGCTCCCCTGTTTTCCTTGAACATAGGCAGGGAGAAGCTAGGCCTGCTTGGGAGCCAGGAGGACACGGAGGAGTAACCAGTTCAGGACAAAGAACCATACCCCTCAAGCAAGAGAACAAGGAGAAGAATAGTGCTAGAGTATGGGGGGAAATGTCAGTTTTTAATTCCATAGGAAGGGACAATAAAAACAAAAATTTGTGTGTTTAAATGGTTTTACCTGAAATTATATGACTAGAGCATGATTCTCTTTAAGGATTGTTTAAAAGGACATCTAATCACCTCCCAGGAGGTCTCTCCCCCAACACATGAGGATTACAATCTGGATTACAATTCAAGATGAGATTATGGATGGGGTCACGGCCAAACCCTATCAGTGGCACATGCCTGTAGTCAGTCCAGCTATTCAGGAGGCTGAGGCAAGAGGTTCGCTTCAGCATGGGACGTCTAGGCTGCAGTAAGCCATGATCGCACCACTGCACCCCAGCCTGGGTGACAGAGCAAGACCCATTTAAAATATAAATATATATATATATAATATACAAACAACTCCTGGAGGAAGGGGATACAACAATTAAACTTGGGCTACAAAGTCCTGTTACCTGGAAAGCTACCCTTTCACTGGCAAAACTGCCTAGCTGCTAACTCCCTGGGTCATAACCCCACCTAAAGGTCTTCTCCATAAGAAGCCCTGCCCAAGTGGCCATTTAAAATCATCTCTGTGGCTGGGCATGGTGGCTTATGCCTGTAATCCCAGCACTTTGGGAGGCTGAGGCAGGTGGATCACCTGAAGTCAGGAATTCGGGACCAGCCAGGCCAACATGGTGAAACCCCGCCTCTAAAAAAATACAAAAAAATTAGCTGGGCGTGGTGGTGGGTGCCTGTAATCCCAGCTACTCGGGAGGCTTGAGACATGAGAATCACATGAACCCGGGAGGCGGAGGTTGCAGTGAGCCAAGATCGCACCACTGTACTCCAACCTGTGCACCACGGTGAGACCCCATCTCAAAAAATAAATAAATGAAAAATAAAATCCTCTCTGCCCCAAAGCTATTTGCTCAGATGCAAACATCTTCCTTGACCATAGCCAATTAACCTCTCAACATGTAATCCACCTCCCTTTGGAACTGGCTGATACCTTGAGAAACCTTTCTTCTCCACAGAGTCTGCTGGTTCAGATGCTGAAAGTTTTTCTATCTGGAGAAACCAATAAGCCATACTATTATACCTATGCCCCAAAGAGCTAAGCTAAGCTAAACACACAATGTTTGCAAATGAGCAGCTGAAAAGGCACACAAGCTTAAGTCGCAGAAGACACACACTTGATTTTTCTTGTTGTGGAGGGCCCTTTGGAACATTCCCTACAAAGTTATTTTAGAATGTGAAGAGATGGCTGGGAGCGGTGGCTTGAGCCTCTAATCCCAATACTTTGGGAGGCCGAGGCAGGCAGATTGCTTGAGCCCAGGAGTTTGAGACTAGCCTGGGCAACATAGTGAAGCCCTGGTCTCTACAAAAAATAGAAAAAAATTAGCCAGGTTTGGTGGCATGCGCCCATAGACCCAGCTACTGGGAGGCTAGGGTTGCAGTGAGCTATGATCGTGTTACCACTGCACTCCAGCCTGGGCTACAGAGCCAGACCCTGTCTCAAAAAAAAAAAAAAAAGAAAAAGAAAAGAATGTGAAGAGACAGAGAACTGAATGCAAAGACCCTAACTCAATAAAACTTTGTTTGTTTTCTTCACATGCAAAACAATCAGAAATGCTTTTTGTTTCGTAATCTGGCCACCAGTCACTAGGCCCATATAGGGTTGGAGGAACCTAGACCTGCTAATCTCGGTGCTTGTGAGTGGGGTTATCGCTGTTCTCTCAACAAGAACCCAGTTTTGAGAGACAGGACTAGCTGGATTTCCTAGGCTGACTAAGAATTCCTAAGCCTAGCTGTGGAAGGTGACCGCACCTACCTTTAAACTTGGGGCTTATAACTCAGCTCACACCTGACCAATCAGGTAGTAAAGAGGGCTCACTAAAATACAAATTAGGCTAAAAGCAGGAGGTAAAGAAATAGTCAAATCATATATCACCTGAGAGCACAGGGGGAGGGACAATGATCGGGATATAAACAGGCATTCCAGCCGGGAGGGGCAACCTCCTTTGGGTCCCCTCCCATTGTATGGGAGCTCTGTTTTCACTCTATTAAATCTTGCAACTGCACACTCTTCTGGTCTGTGTTTGTTACGGCTCCAGCCGAGCTTTCGCTCACCGTCTACCGCTGCGTTTCTGATACAGCAAGGCGCCCATTGCCGCTCCGGATCAGGCTAAAGGCTCGCCATTGTTCCTGCATGACTAAGTGCCCGGGTTTGTCCTAATCGAGCTGAACACTAGTCACTGGGTTCCACGGTTCTCTTCCATGACCCACAGCTTCTAATAGAGCTCTAACACTCACCACATGGCCCAAGAAGCCAAGAACCCCAAGGTCAGAGAACAAAAGGCTTGCCACCATCTTGGGAGCTCTAAGAACAAAGACCTGCCCGTTAACAGTTTCCCTATACTGATCCAGCTCCTGGAGTATCAGCTCCCTGACATGTCTTTATGTCCAGTCCCCTTGTCAAGATGCATGTAGACACATTAGACACAACAGATGTCTTTTGATTCTCCATCAAAATCAATAAAACGTAAAACATTTGGATAACATAAAAATTGCAGGTGACCTGAATGCCAGTATTGAAAACGGCCCATTTAAAGCCCAAGTCATGGCAGAGTAGGCTAGGAAGATTCCTTCCTTTTGGCCTCACTTTCAGGGATGGTCATTTTAATCAATGTGGGGATCATTTTAAAATCACATATAAACACAAACAATATTATTAAGTAGTAGTGATTTCTGAGATAAATTAGGGGAGAATATGGTTCACATTTCAGTCAAACAATGTTTAATAATTAGCTTTTCCCTGCTTAGCACCATTTATAAGACAGGCATTTAAGAGTCAAACAAACAAACAAACAAACAATGTTGCTTTACCCCTAATAACCAAAAACTGGAAACAACCCCAGCACTTTGGGAGATTGAGGCGGTTGGATCACCTGAGGTCAGGAGTTTGAGACCAGCCTGGCCAACATGGTGAAACCCATCTCTACTAAAAATACAAAAATTAGCTAGGTGTGGTGGCAGGCACCTGTAATCCCATCTACTCCGGAGACAAAGGCAGGAGAATTATGTGAACCCGGAAGGCGGAAGTTGCAGTGAGCCAAGATTGTGCCACTGCACTCCAGCCTGGGTGACAGAGTGAGACTCCATCTCAAAAAAAAAAAAAAGTTTAGGCTGGGCGCAGTGGCTCATGCCTATAATCCTAGCAGATCACTTGAGGTCAGGAGTTCGAGATCAGCCTGGCCATCATGGTGGAACCTCATCTCTACTAAAAATACAAAAATTAGCCAAGTGTAGTGACGGGTCCCTGTAATCCTAGCTACTCGGGAGGCTGAGGCAGGAAAATTGCTTGAACTCGGGAGGCGGAGGTTGCAGTGAGCCAAGATTGAGCCACTGCACTCCAGCCTGGATGAAAAAGCAAGACTCTAACTCAAAACAAACAAACAAACAAACAACACCAATCTGTGGTATATTCATACAAAGGACTCAATAACAGAAAAGAACAAACTACTACATGTATGAATTTATACATGTATGAATCTCAAATACATGCTGAGGAAAAGCCAGGCATAAAAGAGTAGAAACTGTGTGATTTCACTTATATCAAGTTCTAAAATAGGCAAAACTAACATATGGTGGAAAACATCAAGACAGTGGTTGCCTCTGGAGGTGGAAATTGCCTGGGAAAGGGCGTGAGGGAACTTTCTGGGGTGATAATAGTATTCTATATCCTGATAGGAGTTTGGGTTACACAGGTGTATGCATTTGTCAAAATTCACCAAATGTACACTTAAGATTTATATATTACTTTGTATGAAAATTTTACTTTAAAAGAAAAAAACTAAACAAATATTGAAATCCACTTAATAGTTTATATGCTGAAGTGTTTAGGGGGAAGTATCCTGATGTCTGCAATTTACTTTGAAATGTATCCTAAAAAAAGAAGATGGACTGATGGAATAGATATGTTGTAAGAATAGGTATATGATAAAGCAAGTATAGTAAAACATTAATAACAGAATCTAGGTGGTGGGTGAAAAAGACTAAAAAGACTGCTTTGCCAATAGACTGCTGCCTCTCAATTTGAAGGCATACAAAAGCAAGATTCATAACACGCTGCGATTTGGCTTCTTACCTAGCACTCTAATGTAAGTGTTCTCACCAAGGACACCAACCTCCATATTGCCAAACTCCATGGACAGTTCTTAGTCTTTATCTTTCTTGACCTTTCTGCTGTGCTTAAAACCACTGATGACTACATCCCTCCTGAAGTTTTCCCTCCCCCTTGGGTTCAGTGGCATACAACCCTCTCTCCTAGATTTCTTCTACCTCTCTAACCATTCAAGATGCTCAGTCTGCATCTTGAATTCCTCTCCATCCACATATCCCATATAAAATGGTGGCATTTCTGGGGATCTTTTTGTTGTTAATGTCCTTCTGATTCTATGTACATTTCCCAGAAGATTTTATCCATGGCAGTGTCCTGTACTAGGTTAAATAGAGTCCTCCAAAATTTCATGTCGACCTGGAGCCCGTGAATGTGACCAGGACATTGCAGATGTTATTGATTTAAGATGAGGTCATACTGGATTAGGGTAGGCCCTAACCCCATATGACTAGTGTACTTATGAGAGGTAAACTGAGACACTGAGACATAGAGAGGAGAATGCCATATGAAGATGGAGGCAGAGAATGGAGTGATGCATCTATAAGCCAAAAAGCTCCTAGGATTGCCAGTACCATGATAAACTAGGAGAGAGGCTTGGAACAGATTATTTCTCAGACTCCAAAAAGAAACCAACCCTGCTGACACCTTGATTTTAGACTTCCAGTTTCCATAACTGTGACAGAATGTCTAGGTTTAAAAAAAAAAATGTGGTAAAATACATATAACATAAAATTGACATTTTAACCATTTTAAGTGTACAGTGGCATTGATTACATTCACAATGTGTAATCATCACCACTATCTTTCTCATGATACCAAACAGAAACTCTGTACCCATTAAGTTTTAACTCCCCATTTCTCCCACCCCTCAGTGACATCTAATCTACTTTTTGTCTCTGTGTATGTGCCTATTCTAGATATTTCATGTAGGTGGAATCATATAGTATTTGTCCTTTTGTGTTTGGCAGTGGTTAACCAGATAACCTTGGATTGGAAGATTAAGGAGCTGGAGGTACTAAAGGTCTATACCCATTGTAAAAGAAATTAACTGTCCCTGGAGAATTTTTAATTTTTAGTTAGACTTTATTCCAAAGGGTCAGTCAGGATGTTAGCCACCAAATACTCCCCAAAATAATAAAACTTCTTTCTGCTGAAGAACATTGGCTGGTAGGATACCCTCTAGATGCCAAAGCACATCTGCTATGCCAGAAAAAAGGATAATTTTGGTTTTGGCATAATTACTGTTATGCTATTTTTTTCCGGAGTGATTAGCCAGCAGGTTCAGCTGCTTCTGAGGGCATGTTGTTAGCATGTAGGAGGATGCTTTCTTCCTGTTTATTCTGGCAGAAGGGTATTTGCCCAGTTCAACCAAAAGCAGCACTAAAATATTCAGGTCTGATTACAAAGGAGGAGTTCAACAACCCTGCCTGCTTTTACTCACTTTGAAATCAGCCTTGCTCTTCCTGCCTGCTTATATTCTCTTTATGACAGGGTATGAAGGACCTAAAAGAGCAAGAAGAACCTTGGGCCTCTTTTGAGCCATACAGTTTGGTCCAAATAGTTCTTTTCTGAGGAATCCAAAGCCAATAACCAGATAATAAATACTACAGAAAGCCTTACACTGTTTTCAGTGATTGCTCTTATAGGTGAAATAGAGTACAGAGCTAACAGTGTCAAGCCCCAAACCAAAACTTGTGTAGTCTCCTATCCTAAGAGGCCCAGGCCACCATTAAATTGAATATTTACGTTTTATACATTTTGTTTATGCATATATTGTGAAATATACGTATCTTATATTTCACAATAAAAGTTTTAAAGAATGTTACTTGCCCACCCTAGTGGCCAGGGGATAAGATCATTACCAGAAGGTGGACATGAAAGCTTATTGAGTAGAAAAAAAAATTAAAAAACACAAAAAGAACAAAATACAACAGCAACCGTAATTCCCTACACCTAAGCAAGTGCCTGAAATATGGGCACTCCATGCTGTTCCAGGAAAGAACAGTGTAGGACTCTTGATTCTATTCAATTGACCTATATCTATACTTATACAAGTACCACACTATCTTGACTACTGTAGCTTTGTTGTAAGTTTTGAATTTAGGAACTATGAGTCCTCTAACTTTGTTCCTTTAAAAATTTTCTTTAAATAATAGAGATGGGGGCCAGGTGCGGTGGCTCACGCCTGTAATCCCAGCACTTTGGGAGGCCGAGGCGGGCAGATCACGAGGTCAGGAGATCCAGACCATCCTGACTACCACGGTGAAACCCTGTCTCTACTATAAATACAAAAAATTAGCCGGGCATGGTGGCGGGCGCCTGTAGTCCCAGCTACTTGGGAGGCTGAGGCAGGAGAATGGCGTGAACCCAGGAGGCGGA
>NW_012098532.1:288318-289689 GCF_000951045.1 Mandrillus leucophaeus | reverse complement strand
TTTTTTGAAACAGAGTCTCGCTCTGTCACCCAGGCTGGAGTGCAGTGGCACAGTCTCAGTTCACTGCAACCTCTGCCTCCCAGTTTCAAGGGATTCTCCTGCCTCAGCCTCCCGAGTAGCTGGGATTATAGGCGTGCACCACCCCCACCCGGCTAATTTCTGTATTTTTACTAGAGACGGGGTTTCACTATGTTGGCCAGGCTGGTAGCTCATCAATTTCTGCAAAAAAGCCAGCTGGGATTTTCTTAGATGTAGCATTAGAATCTGTAGAACACTTTGGAAAGTACTGCCGT
This sequence comes from Mandrillus leucophaeus, assembly GCF_000951045.1. Taxonomy (NCBI): domain Eukaryota; kingdom Metazoa; phylum Chordata; class Mammalia; order Primates; family Cercopithecidae; genus Mandrillus; species Mandrillus leucophaeus. The sequence continues at coordinate 289,396 of NW_012098532.1, read as the reverse complement.
TTTAAAGATATTATGTCTTTCAATCCATAAATGCAGGATATCTTTCTTTTATTTAGGCCTTCTTAAATTTCTTTCAACAATGTTTTACAGTTTTCAGTATCCAAGTGTTGCACCTCCTCATATAAATTTACTCCTAAGCATTTATTTTTGTTGCTATTATAAATGGAATTGTTTTGGCTGGGCACGGTGGCCCACGCCTGTGATCCCAGCACTTTAGGAGGCTGAGGTGGACGGATCACCTGAGGTCAGGAGTTCAAGACCTGCCTGGCCAACACAGTGAAACCCCGTCTCTACTAAAAATAAAAAAATTAGCTGGGCATGATGGTGGGCACCTGTAATCCCAGCTACTTGGGAGGCTGAGGCAGGAGAATCGCTTGAACCCAGGAGACGGAGGTTACAGAGAGCAGAGATCGCACCACTGCACTCCAGCCTGGGCAACAGAACGAGACCGTGTCCCAAAATTAAATAAATAAATAAGGCCAGGTGCGGTGGCTCATGCGTGTAATGCCAGCACTTTGTGAGGCCAAGGCAGGAGGATCACCTGAGGTCAGGAGTTTGAGACCAGCCTGGCCAACATGGTGAAACCCCATCTCTACTAAAAATACAAAAATTAGCAGGGCGTGGTGGCCTGCGCCTGAAATCCCAGCTACTCAGGAGGCGGAGGCAGGAGAATCGCTTGAACCTGGGAGACAGAGGTTGCAGTAAGCCGAGATTGAGCCACTGCTCTCCAGCCTGGGCAACAGAGACTCTGCCTCAAAAAATATAAATAAATAGGCTAGGCATAATAGCTCACGCCTGTAATCCCAGCACTTTGAGAGACCAAGGCGGGCGGATCACCTGAGGTCAGGAGTTCGAGACCAGCCTGACCAACATGAAGAAGCCCCATCTCTACTAAAACTACAAAAATTAGCCAGGCGTGGTGGTGGGCACCTGTAATCCCAACTACTCAGGAGGCTGAGGCAGGAGAATCGCTTGAAACCAGGAGGCAAAGGTTGCAGTGAGCCAAGATCATGCCAGTGCACTCCAGCCTGAGCAACAGAGCAAGACTCTGTCTCAAAAAAAAAAAAATATATATACA